>NW_009698791.1:12974-26750 GCF_000703405.1 Apaloderma vittatum | reverse complement strand
CAGCACGTCTAGGAGGGGGAAAACCAGGATAAGCAGAGCCCCCCGGCACAGCCGCTAAGCGCACAGCCCCCACCAGGAATGAGGCATCGGCACCGCTGGGTGCCCGACACCCCGGCGAGGGTCTGCGGGCCAGCGCACCCACGGACGGTGCTGTTTCTGCGTCAGCAAGCCCCAGCCCTTCTGTGCTGCCTACAGACCTTTTTATCCTGTTATAAACAAAACCACACAACGCAAACCCAGAAAAACCCCAGCGGGGTTTTGCTCTCATTCAAATTATCCTCGACTGAGCAGATCTGCCGAGGACTCAGCCCAGAATGCTCTGAGCGATGCAGAGGCTGCAGGGGTGGTGATGTGTGGCTGGAGCTGCCCGTTCCCTGCAAGGACACTCCTCCTCCCGCAGAAATGCCACTGCTCCCCAGAAACCAGCATCTGCTCTTAAGCCTTGCTAACAGCAACAGGGGCAGCAGGTCTGCATTCCATTGCCCCATCCCAACCCACCAGGACTTTGCTCGTCTTCCCCAGCTTCTTCTCATGTGCTGCTGTACATATATGCCAACGTGGTTCTTCTTCCCTTCCCATTACTACATGGCAGCTTGCTGTGGTGTTCCTGGTGCGTTTTGTTTCCACATCACATTGTGCCTGCTCCTCCAACCCCCTCGTGACACCTCGAGGGTTGGAGGACACGGGAGTTGCAAGTGCAAGGGACAGTTCAAGTCCTGCAGGCTTCATGTACTCGAGGCCACTTCAGCAGCAATAGGACAGAACCCACACCACTGACCTCACATGCATGCTCTATACACCGGGCTGTATCTACACACATATATATATATGCACACACATGTATATGCTGGGCTGTATCAACACAACCTTTCCCACTGCTATAAACCCCACCATGCAGTATGGGTCATGTGCTGCAGGAAAATAAGGTCCTACACACTGTACAGTCACACCAGCACACCCAGGCGCTACTCCTCAAAACACACGCTCATCTCGTGCCACGTCCGTCATGATGAGTCCACAGTGTGACAACTCGTTCCTACCAATGACCTTCCTCCACCAAAGGCCCACATGGTGCCTCTCCTACGAGCTTCCCGTCTTGACAGCTTCTGCCGTGCGCTCTTTGGTTTTCCGTTTGTCTGAGCAGAAGGGCTTCTTGGCTCCCTGCTGCAGAACAGAGAGACATCAAACACCTCATTTGCCCATGAGAGCTAGGCATGCCCTTCACACTGCCCAGACGTGGAGGACCTCCTCTTCACCCTAGGACATGGGTCAAGTCCAGCGATAGAGCTGCCTACACGCACATCGCCCTCAACTCCAGCAGCAAGGATACTGCCATGCTGCCGAGCCTGGCTGAGCCTTGAGACATCCAGCCTCTTGGCACGGTCAGACTGACCACAAAATCTGGGCTCCTTCGTCTTTCTGGCTGTCATAAGCCCACAACAGAGGTGCCCCATGCCAGAGGGGCCGACATAACCTGAAGCACTTGGCTGAGCTCAGAGGTGCCTGTGGACCACCACGACCTGCCTTTGAATGCTCAGGCATGGGGACGTTCAGCTCCTGGGGCTCCCTCGCCAGCTCTCACGCTCTCACCTTGTGCTGCTTGGCCGTTCGCAGCAGCCTCTTCTCCTTGTTCAGCTGGAGCTGGGTCCTCTCCAGAGCCTCTTTCAGCAGAGCCTTCTCTTCTGCTTCCCTGGAGACTTCATCTTCAAGTCTGGAAATCTCCTCCTGGCACCTTTGCAGGGATGCTTGGCTCAGCCTGTGCAAAACAAGGGCGCATGAACCTCCTGATTCCCAGCTGAGCTTTGCCTGGGAGAGACGGCTTTTGAGTGAAACCATAGGACACGTGCGGCTGTCCCTCCTAGAACCCTCCACACCACTGGAGGCCACACTGAAGGACATTCAGTACCTGAGCTGCTCCATGAGCTCCTCATAATCTTTCAGCATTTCTTCTTTTCTCTCCAGGCGGCTCTGGAGGTTCCTGATCTTATTGTACAGCAGCCCCAGGTCCTTCTGTATCTGTAGTCCTGCTTTTTCCCTCTCCTCCCGAGGCAGATGCTTCAGGGACTGCACTCCCATCAGCTCCCTCACCTTCAGCAGCCTTCCCAGAGCACCAGTTACATCCAGGTACTGTGGGAAGAATGAGGGACATATTATTTATGAGTCTCTACCAAGTCCTCCTCCATGTAACATCACGCCACTCAGCCATCTGCTTCCCTTCTGCTCTGCCGAAGAGCTGGGAATGTCACAAGGAAACCGCTGCCCACCTTCCCTTTGGGTCATTTCCCTGGGTGAGATCTGAGCGCTCCGAGAAACACGGCCGGCTGAGGCTCATCCCTGCCTTGGAGCTGCGTTTCTTAGAGGTGCTCAGAGAGGTGACAACATCACACTGGAGAGCATCCGAGCTCCGAACCAGATGCTTCTACACCTGCCCTTCCATTCCCAACCACACAGCTCTTTGGGAGTGGATTTTTCCCTTTTTTAGGATGACCTGTTTTCACTGCTGGACATTTTTCTGCTCTTTTTGGAGGGAAGTGACCCACTTTCACAACTCACTCACTGCACTACCAATGGACACTTCCTCTGGCAGCCATCTCCATCCCTCTGCAGCCTCTCTTGCAACATTTAGCAGGTATGAAAGCTGGCCATGGTCTCTGTCCTCTCCAACCCTACCTCTCCTTGAGAATCAGCCCTGACTGCCCCAGAGAACACCCGCAAAGACCTTCAGTGGGAAAGGGAAAAGGAGGCACCCCAATGCATGTTCTGGTGTCCAAAGATGCCTGGTGTACCCTGTGTCCTGCAATTCACAGTTCCTCCTTGACACTATTCCTGCAGCCCTGATGCCAGTCCCTGCCTTCTGAAACACGTTTATTCTTGATGAGTGCTGGGGATCATTTTAACATGTCTATCGCCGATGTACCATCTTCTTGTCGACATCTGCTGCATCAACCATCTCCGAGCTGGCTGCCTCACCGGTGACCCCGTCCAAGCCCCTGTTAGGAATGTGATCAGAGACCTGCACAGACAGGGAAACATCATCAGAGCCCACAGATTGCCTGGCTTTGGGCTGAGCTGCCTCCAGCCTCGGGAAAGCTACCTCTGTCCAAAGCCTCCTGCTCTGCACAGCAGGCGGCATCCCGAATGGATCTCTGCACCCGCTGCCTTCCATTATGATTGCATCTCACATGCTGCTGGATTTTACATCTCCCGCTTCCCCCTGCCTGCTTCTTCACTATATTCAAAAGCCCCATTCTCCTTGTTCCAGGGAATACTTTTCCTATGAAACCACAAACTGCCTTCTTACCTTGCCACCCTTCCCTTGTGTTCCTGACAAGGGTGCAGGTTCCTTCTCAAGACCTGTTTTCTGGACTATTTTCTCCAGCAAGTCTTTCATCCGGACCACCAGCGGCTCTGAACCCTTCGTCATGGCAGCTGGAGGCAAACAAACACCTACTGAGTCGTTCCACTCTCTGTGTGAAGTGCGATGGCTTCATACTTCGGCCACTTTGAGGCTTGCCAGGTCCCCCTTATGGAGAGCATGCACGGAGAGACACGCAGGCTATGGAGTAAAGCCTGCACCAGCCTTCCCCGCCAACATCGCTCTCCGAGGGTTCAAGCACTGCTTTCTCTACTGAAGTAGGATGCAAACCTGTTGCTTAAGGGGCGATTCAAAGGTTGTACCGTAAACTGCTACTCTCCTTGTAGCTTCTAACAGCGATGGCGCTGCTTTTCCGTACTATTCCCCATACAGGGGCTGAAACAGAACATGTTAGGGCAAGCAGAAGATTCTCAGAGTGTACAGTAGTTGTGAGGCTTTGTGAGACCACAGCACCCAGGGCTGAGTTCCTTTGGGTGATGGCTGCTCTCCCTCGCATTGAGGATGTGCACTGCAGGAGTGATGGTGCACGGAGCCTCCTCACTTCTGACTTGGACTCCACTAGAACAGACCCTGGGGTCTGCCGGATACAAACTCACCCATCTTCCCTTTCCAGGGATGGCCACGCTTACCTGAGGACTGCCTCTTCTCCAGCATCTTTACTCTCTCCCGGAGCTCACCCAAGCCTTCTTTTTGGCGCTGGATCGTTTCCTCATGCCTGAGGCCTCGGCATTTTGCACCGAGGTCAGCCAAGTCTACCACTGGCTCCTGGAAGAAGCAGCCCAGCTGATTCTTGCCCAGAACTGCATCTGGCTCAGCATGAACTCAGCTTAAATACAGCTTCACTGACAGACACTGGTCACTTGGTACAGACCAAAAGCAAAACCCGTCGTGTCTTGCCCTACACCCGCTCTATGAATTTGTGGGGTAGAAGAGCAGCGTCAGAGATCCTGTCAGCCAGCTGCACCCCAGGGAGACCAGAAGCCCCGTGAAGGTGTCAGAGAGCTGGGAGAGGGCTGGTGCGTGGCTCTGAACGGCCATGTCGGCATTTCTCATGCACACCACAAAACATTTACTTTCTTTGATGCACAGATAACTGACAGTCTTTGTGGCCTACCTTTATACATGATCTCATGCATTATTCTCTTTTAAACTACACCCATGCACGCAGTCACTTGCATTTCCCTATTACAGCTCCATCCAGCTTGCTGCATTATGACGGCAGCCCTAAAATCTGAGGTGAGGACATGCCTGTCCTTGCATCCCACACGCAACCAGCGGCGGCTGCAAACCCCCGCCGGCCACCGGCACCCCACAGCACTGCTCAGAGAAATGCCACTTGCTCCTGAGTCGCCGCTTTGGCTGGGCTGCAGCTCCCCATCCATTGCTGCGTGCCGAATAGGACAGGCAATACCTCCTTCTTGTCATCTGGCTGTGAGTCACCGCCTGGCCCCCGCACAGTCAGCCCTCCCCGCTGGCACACTCTCTGCCACTGCTGCTCTGGCACACAATGTATGATTTCTGCAGTCCCTCCATCTGCTGCTGCAACCCTCTTTGAGTTCTTCCCATTTCTAACACTGGGGAAATCAAAACGTGATTCAGCTCAGGAGAAAAAAGAACCTTTATTCCTGTCCTGTGCTACGAGCTACCCCTACTCTTGCACATTCAAACCCTGTAACTGCTTCTCTGTTGCCTATACAGGCAGCAAGGCTGGCAGAAGGAAGGAACGCTTGCAGACCTTTCTGCCACTCTCCTAATTGCTAATTATCACTGCCATTAGCACACATGTGACTTCATGCTTCCAAAGCGCTGTGCTAACATCAGCTCATTAGCCAGCAGCAGTGCAGGGCTACCCCAGCACAAGACGGGGATCCTGCTTCAAGCCAGCCTTGAGCAGACACCGTTGCTGCGTCTCACCACGGTGCCGAGAAACCCCACGTGTGTGACTGATGCTCTCAGCAGACCCAGACCTCGGCAGCCTCCGGGTGGACTTACCCTTTTAGAAGTTTCTCCCACCTGCGCTGGTGTCCCAGGAGCATCCCCCAGCTCTCTGGTCACATCTTGGGAGGCCTCCTTCAGCATCCAGCAGTGGACTCGGGCTTGCCTGTGCCAGGAGACAAGACTCTTGTCTCAGGAGCCTGTGATGTGTGAATGTCACCCAAACAGCTCCGGGAGAGCACTCAAGCTCTGCTCCTGTCTGGGCACACTCCAGTGACTACCGTGGCATGGAGGGGAACATTCACTTCATTACAAGTGACTTAGTTACACATCTGCCAGCACAAGCTTCACTAAATCCCTGTTTCAGTTCCTGTGGTGCTTCTAGAGAGACACCATCGAGCTCAATCCTGAGCTCATGCTTTTTGTTCCTGGGGAGAGACCTAAATGCCATCAGCTGCTGGGAACCTACAGAGCAGCTTTTGCAAAGCACCAAGGCACAGCATTGTGTACCTCAGCTCTTCAGCTGCTGCTTTCAGGGCTTGATCCTTCTCCTCCACGAGGCTGGACATCTGGGATAGCTTCTTTTGGAGCAGGTTCAGCTCCCGCTCTTGGTGTTTCAATCGGCTCAGGTTCTGCTCCAATTCCACCTTCTGCTCCTCACTCAGCTCCCCTAGACAAACAACGGCTTTGTGGGTTTCTGGCCATCTCCTCATCCAGCCCCAGCTGATCTGCAGTTGTCAGCACAGAAACATTCATAGACGTGTCCCCTTTTCCCTCACAAGGTCTGGCAGCAACAATGCTGGCTTCTCCCACAAAGCCTCCCCTCAAAGCACAACCATGCCCCACTGAGGAATCCCAGGCAAGGCTCTTCAAGTCTCAGAACACTTTAGGCTCACAGGAATTCACCAGTGGGACTGTGAGAAAGAAGGCCTCAGCTTTTGCTCCCACTCACCAACATCTTATTGCTTAGCCAAGGACTGGGAGGAATTGACCTATCCAAAGGGAAGGGACCGCCCCAAGCAGGGCAACGACATTGCTTGAGAATGGTGACATCTATTTCCCATTACCTCTGCGTCCCCACCCTTGCCAGTACCTACCCTTGCTTCTGCTCAGAAGGGGGATGGGAAGGTGGAAGTAGTGTGTCAGGCTTCACCCACCTCTCAGGTCCGACACCCTGGCTCTGGTCTCCATCAGCATCTTGGTCAGCCCAGCGATGATGGCGTCCTTGGACAGGAGCATGCTCTGTGCCGCTGTCAGCTCCTCCTTGGATCTCCTGAGAAATACAACTGCTCACTGCTCATTTGAAAGGCTCCTTTACAGAAGCCTGCACGGAGTCTTCCTGAGCTGCCTCTTCTGACTAACTGCACACACATTCCTTTTTTAATGGCCTTTCAGACCCCTCGGTCCATGCTGGTGGCACTAGGACTCACCAGCCTGCTCATTCGTACCTGGTGCTGTCTGGACAGGACAGACCATGACTCATACTACTGGGCATTGCTTTGACATGCCCTTTAAGACCATCTCAACTGAGCCAAAGGGCTCTTTTCACTGTCACAGCCAGAAAAGATCCCAGGACAAGTTGCAGTCAGCCCTTAGGTCTTCCTTAAGCTGCCCTAGTGATAACGTCTGCTTTTCTCCAAGGCCCTCTAACAAGACCACCATCAGCAAGTGCTGCTTACCTTAGACAATTGTGCAGCTCAGCAGCAGGAGAAACCTCCAGCCAAGCTCCTGATGCTGACTTGCTGGCATCACCCCGAAGTTCTACAGGACACAATAACAAAGGCCAATTACTTCTTTCTAGCCTAGGCATGCTTGCTTCTGCTACTTCATGACAGCTTTGAAGACTGAGGACCATCTTTTTGGGGAACCCATGTCTCTTAGGACCCAGTTCCAACAGTGCTTAACAGTTCCTTACACCCTTCCTTGCTCAGGGTGACTTATGCCTGGGTGCAGCCCAAAGTGCTCCAGTCTCATCACTTTAGAGGGCACAGAGCTTTTCTCCAGTGGGAAAGCCCTGTCTATGCCCGAGGCATGCTACTAATGATCTCCAAAGCTACACAACAAGATACTGCAACTCCCTGTCAAACAGCATCTTCAGAGAGTTGTGGGGCTCATCCTGCATGTGGGCAAACCTCAAACAACATCGCACACAACACTCTCCATAGCAGCCAGTGCACTACTCCAACTCGATATGAATTTCGTGTTAACCGAGAAGGTGTCCAGGACAGACTCATCCCACCACACAATCCTTTGCTACCTTCCATTTTTACCACGAGTGCTGCGTTTTCCTCCTCCAGCATTTTCTCCAGTTGCTTGGCCTCCAGCAGCCTCTCCTCTAAAGCCACGATCGTCAGAGAATGCTGCTTATTCTGCTCTTTATATTCCACTATTTCTTCCTGCAGTTTCTGCCTCTCTAACTCATTCTCCTTCCGCATGGTCTTGAGCTGCTCCTCTCGCATGAGGACCTGCTGCTGTAACGCCAGCTGGGGAACAAGATGAGTGATCTCAGTTGGAAGCATTGCCTGCATTTTCCTTTGGGATCATGATCAGTGTCGCCTCTCCCAGCTGGCAGTCAGAAGGACAAAGGGAAGCATTTCAGGGAAGAGGAGGAGGCTGAAGTGCCCTGATCCCTCCTCAGCAAGGATGGCGAAACCCCACCGACACCATGTCCTCTGCCTGCACACAGCGGTTGTTGGAGCTACCTCTCGTGTCCCGGCTTCCTCCAGTTTGTGCACAGCCTCTCTCAGTTGGGAGTCTGTGCCCTCCTGCTCCTTTGACTTCCTTGTTATTGCCTGCGTGAGGAAATCAGTAGTAACTGAGATGTTAACAAGCTTGCAGGAATCTACCTTTCTCTCTGCTGATACGCATCTCTGTGGTTTTGGGGGGAAAACACCCACAGTCCAGCAACAGGTCCTGACCAAATGGACAACCATGCGACAGAACACGTTCAGATTTATTTCTTCTAAGTGTGAGCAGTTCTGCTTTACCTCCCATGTGTGCCACTGACCTCAGACAAGCTTCTCAGGTGGCTCTCCAGGTCTTGGATCTTTTTCCGTTCTTCCTCCACAGCTTGCTCACATTTGTCCTTCTCCTTGGCAACAGCGCTCTCCAGAAGCTGAGAATCGACAGCGACAGTTGCAGTGCAGAAAAAGACCTGACCTCAACTCCAACGGAGAAATCAACCAGGAGAGCAACTGCTCTGGATCAGGGGCATGTTATGAGAGAAAAGCTTGGCAGGACATGAGGTGACTTGATTAAGGAGGGGACAAGAGTGCCTGGGGAAAGGTACAGCAGAGACCAAGGAGGAGCTGCTCAGTTGCTCCTTACCTGCCTCCTGAGAAAACTCGATGCCTGGAAACAACCGTTCCTGAAGCAACAGACACAGAAGCCACTCGAAACTCTCTTACCAGACCACCACAACACGCTGCCCATCACCACATGCCAACACGGCAGCACACCAACCCACACCTTGACTAACGCTCTGTTCTGCACCAGAGCTGTCACCTCGATAACCCAGGCTTCCCTAGAACTGAGGGTGACCCAGCAAGAACCCCTCAGGCAGCCACCCCACTGCTCCACAGGAGAACTACTCCAGCCAAAACAGACCTAAAAGAAGTTGAGCATGGGGAAGGGAGTGATCAAAAGGCTCACAAGGAAGCCCACCTGCACTTGCATTCCATTTACTGCAAGACACCGCAAGGTCCTACTAAGCTCACATATCTGGATGCTGCTCCTTGCTTTCCACATCCTGCCAGGGACTGACCGACAGCAGAGCGTCCAGCCCTTACCTACAGATGACTTCTGGTTCCACCACTTTGGGGAGTTAAAGTCAATACAGGGTAGCTGAGATCCAGGTTCTCGGTACCGCACCAAGTTAGTTTGGGGCTAGGGGCTCCCTCCTCTCACTAGGCAACACCACTACAGACATCTATTTCTCCTGCTTAACAGTCATATTCCTAACAAACCTCCATGCCACCGTACCTCTTTGCTCTCCTTGTCTTTTTCCAAGACAATTTGCTTGATTTTCATCACTAGGTCTTGCTCGTGTTTCGCTTCCAGCTCCCTCACGTGCTCCCGCAGCAAAGCCTCCTGCGACTCCCGCACCCTCTCCAATTGCTCCTGCAGGGAAACAGCAGACGCTGAGGTGTTACAGGAAAATGTCAGCAGCAGGGCAAGAAGTAAACACCCCATGTGCATTCACTCACAAACAATTCACAAAAAGGGATCTGCCCTCCTCCCTTGCCACACTAGGGTTATGGACGTGCTGACAGTGGGCTCTGGCTTCTCCATTGCACCGCATTTACTGCAGGCCTCAGGACTCTGCAGACTACAGGGACTTTTGCTCCTGTACGTTCCCAGTTTGGGTCCCACCATGGCTCACTTAGCACTACCATTGTGTTTACTGATAAAAAGATCCCCTGTGAACTTGGTTTATGTGCACGCCAGCTCCTGTACCTGCAACATCCGATTCCTCTGTGTTGTTTCCTGATAGTCTTCCAACAACCTCCTGAGAGCGGCCAGCAGCCCTGCAAAGGCCAAGGGGGGTCTCACTGTCCGGGGGGCTGGTACAGCTCATGTCTATCCCCTGCAGGATCCTTGGAGCCCCGGGGACCCCACTTGTCTCCTTGCAAAGCTTGCTTGCTTTGGCCAATGCTGAGCCTGGCCCTCACCCCTCTCCCCTGATGGGGGGTTTTCCATAGGCAGCAGGGAGAAGGGACCACCACTAGCTTCCCACACAGTGACCCTCCGTGCTCATTGGGACACCCAGAAAACACACATGATGTGGACTTTCCACCCAAGCTTGTGGATGCACCAGTGTTGGCTACTGGGGAAGGAGAGATGCATGGGTAACAGGTCTGCCTTGCACCCAGAGACCCTCGCTATCCTGGAGACCCTCAGAAGCTTCTTGCTATGAGATTCAGCTCTGAGATCCCCTCAGAAAAGGCTGCTGGGTCCAGAGAAGGGTTTCCCCTCCAGTTCGTGCACATTCCCACCCCCAGGAGATCGCTGCTGTTGCTGAGACATTGCTGGAAGGGAGCTTGACTGTGCCCACAGCCCAGATGCCTGTTCCCATCAGGAGACTTGTTTTCCTTGTCACACATTGTCACCGATTTTGCTGCATCACCCTGTGTTCTCTAAGCTTCTGCAAGAGCTGGGGACAGCTCATTGACACACGATGCTCCCGGTGCTGTAACAATCGCTCTGCTAACCACCTCCTGAGATTTGCACCAAGGTGGGGACCTGGAATCCTCCATCTGTGATTCCCACCCACGGGGACACAGACCTTTGCCAGAGGCTTGCAGGTCCACCCCCATGCCAGCCAGGAGCTGCTCTGCATCCTCCAGCCAGGACAAGAAGACTCGTGTCATTTCCACCACCGCCACTGCGAGGGTCGAGACAGGGGCACTCAGGCACATCGCCTCCAGCTTCCCCAGCTCCCCTCGCAAGCTGTTGCTGCTGCAGGAGATCCTCAGGCCAAGCTAGAGGAAAAATACAACCAGTGAACAAGCTCACCTCCACAGCCAGAGGGCTTCTGGGACTTGGCAACTAACACAACATCTCTGAAAACATCCTGGGTACAATCAGCTGAACGCCTTGGTACCACACTTCACTTCATGGGTCGATATCTTTGGTGGGAACAGCTCAGGGCAGGCCCAGGGGAGGACGTGCTTCTGCTATATCTCCTAGTTCTTTGCAACCAACAGTTTTGGGGGTTACACTTGCCTTTCGCTGACCTGGAGAGCTGTGCCCTGGCTAGTGCCAAGGCACGAGCATATCTTTCCTCTGACCTATGCTCGGGCCAAAAAAACGCCCTGTGCTGCTTATCTCCTGGCTGGCAGTTGACCATCAGTATTTAAAGGGCTGACCTGAAGCTCCTGCAGGGATTTCTTGAACACCTCAACATTTGCAGACACCTCCTTTTCCCTCTCAAGCTTGGAGCTTAATTCCTCCCTCAGATTCTTCTCTCGCTCACGAATTTGTTGGTTCTCCTTGAACATCCGCCTGACCTTCTCTATCACCTGGCAAAAGCAGACAAAGAAAGAAGAGAATAAGGCACTATATTAACACCCTTTTCCATCTGAGGGACCACAGATTGTCTCAGTGAGCAACAATTGAGACTTGCTCCAAACTGGTAGCCATGTCAGACTCATGGGCTTCTCCGGCTGCAGCCCACCGACTCCATCCAAGCTCTGGGTAACAAAACCCATCGTGTCTCCTTCCCACCGCGGAGCAGAGTCATTAAGCTGGGATAGATGCAGCACAACTCGTGATTCAGAGAAGTTGGGACGCTACTGGCACTACCATGCGCAGAGCAGGCACAGAACCTGACTCGAGATGTGCCAAACTTGGGAGACGCTGGGCACCTCTGTGTGCTGGTATCCAAACTCACCTGCTGCTCCCTCACAGCCTTCGCTGCGCCACCTGCTGCTGCTGCTGGAGAGCAGACTCGCATCACTTGGGTTTTGAAAGACTCCAGCTATGGCAGAGGTCAACATAAAGGAAAACAAAAATCATGGAGAGTTGTTATCAGCTCTGCTCAACCCTGCACAGAGCATCCTGGTGCCAGCCATCTCCGGCACTGAAGCCCCCCGCACATTCCTGCCCTTCCCATTGGGGCATTGCTCTAGCAGACACACTATTCTCACCGTGCAACTTTGTGAGGGTTCCCCCAAGCCCCTCTTTTGGCCCTAACACCTGCTACATTCCCTAGAAGGTGTGCTCACCAGTGCCATGCAGAGGGGAGGCTGTCGGCTCCTCCTCACCAAGGAAAATATGTCTCCTGAACACCTCCTGCTGCCCTTCTGCTGCTGTGGGAGGATTCTGCTGGTGGAGAGCTGGTGCAAATGGCGAAGGACATACCACCGGAGCCCTGGCTGCTCCCCTCCACGCTCCAGCAGACATTCCCGTGGCTGCTACACCTGGGGCAGGCTGGGTACGTGGGAGAGGACCACCATCCTCACCCAGGTCAATGCTTTACACTTCTGTATCACTGCTGGTGCTGGCTCCTCCCGGAGCTTCCACAAACAGCTGTCCCTGTGCTGACCTACACAGCAGACTCAAAAGTCTCCATTTTAAAAGTCTCCCTTTAAAAGCTTGAGGCTCCACTTTGCAAAAAATTCGGGCTTATTTTCCAAACGTGATCAAACAACTCATAGCTTTTTCCGCCTCCCAGAGGCTGGGGTTCCTAAAAAATTTCATGCTGGCAAAACACAGAGTTGTAGTTTAACTGGGGGCAGGGTGATAACCTCCTTGTGCTTTCTTCTGGTGGTCTAGGCTCAGAGGAGGGTTTGCATGGGTCCCAGGCAGCATGGCTATGATTACAGAGAGTATAGCGTGTTCCCATGTCCCATTAATCTTGCCGCACCTTCTGTGATGCCTACACAAATCCTGTGGATGAGCCTTTTATACTGCACCCGACGACAAGTGCCAAGGTCTGGTGCTCAGGACTCAGCACTCCCTTGCCTGCACTCAAAAATCAGATAGTTCTGCTGCCTCCATCCATCCCTGCCTCCATCCCTACCTGCTCCTGGGCCCGTCCCAGGTCAGCTTTCAGCAGCCTCTCCCTGCGCCCCATCTCCTGCAGCTGCAGAGATCGCCTGGCACAGTCAGCCTTCAGCTCCTTCTCAGTCTGCAACAACCAGAGCATTTGCATATCAAAGCAATACCCGAAAACCGTGCCATAAGCACTTCTACCCCAACTATCCACGATTCGCATCAGCGACTCTAAATATAACTTTGAAACAGCAGGAGACAGCAATCCTTCTGTGGAGGGTGAGTTTGCAGCGTGGGACACTTAACACCGCTTTTCTCCTGGGTTGGGTCCCCAGGACATCATCCAGCCTTGACTTTCCAGTGCACCTCTCACACGGGGCAGGCTATTTTCGCGTACTCAAGTTACCTTCTTCCCTCAGGGTCCATGGCAGAGCTCAGCACATTCTGATGCACTGCGTGCCTGGGGCTCGCTGGCCCTCGCCCCGCATGTCTGCCAACCCTGCCTGCCCTCCGCCACGTACCCCATGGCCAGCTGCTCACCTTGGCTTTCTCAGCCAGCTGCTTTCGGATGCCCTCCTGCTCGCTGTGGTACTTCTGGGTTTCCCCCTGCAGCCTCTCCACGTCATATTCCAGCTCCCTGATGCGCTGTAAGAGTGCCAGGATGGCGCAGGGTCTCACCAGAGGAGCTGGGCATCGCCTCTCTGGAAGGCTTAGACCGATAAGCAGTACATTTTCCCCACCTAGCCCATTTTGCTTAGCCTGGAATTTTCTTCTAACCTATATTTACTGTGGCTTTCAAGTGGATTTTCAACCTTATTTCTGAGAGTATTCTCCTGCAATGTAATGCAGTGTTACAATTGTAACAGGAATTTACACTTCTCCAGTTCATTATGCACATCAGGTGCCTTCTATTACAGAAGCTGGATTCAAAGCAACTCCCTTAAAATGCCCAGTTAATTATTCTCCTGATG
>NW_009698791.1:5489-12943 GCF_000703405.1 Apaloderma vittatum | reverse complement strand
TGCAGTCGCTGCTCTCCCATGTGCTCCATCACCCCAAATAACTTGCAACTCACATTTCGACACGCAATTACTTCCTGCTCTCCAAGTTCATGCTTCAGTTCCTCTTTAATTCTAGAGCACTAGAATGGATGGCAGCCAAGGGAAAAAAATCATCAGGGCAGGCAGATACCGTCACTTCTGCGGCAAATGTCAGCTCATACTTCAGTGCTACAGGTCAGCTAAAGCTCAGACACCTAAACTGGGTGGTGATGAAGTGTCCAGGATGGGGCCATCAGGGCACCAAGAGCACGACAGAATCTGCACGTGGGAATGCCCATGTTAAAGCCTTGCCAGGCTGAGAGAAGGGCAAACATCTGCAGGGACCACCCGAGGGAGAGAAATTCCTCTGGCTTTAGCAAATGTGTAACAGTTGCTGGGGAGGAAAGGATGCAAGAAGACAAACACAAAACATCCCCGGGGGAGCTGACCCTGGCCTTAGCAGACATTTCCAGGCTCATTGTCACTGTGTCAGACCAAGTGCTGCAGCTCTGTTTTTCAGGGTATCAGCGTTTCAACGACTGACCCCTGGTGCCTGTGTGCACCAGCTCCCACCTCCCTCCAAGTCTTCCCACATCCACGGAGCAGGGAAAACCATGGAGGGATACTGTGGGACACGCTCTCTGCCTCGACATTAGCCATGTGGGCCACCAAGTGCCCACATGTCAAAGACCAGCAGGATGCCTCCGCTGGTCCCCATCCCACAGGCAGCAGCTTGAGAGCTCACACACATCCCCCTTCCACCAGTTAAAGGGCTGATCCTGGGCAAAGCGGGGCACATCATTCCTCTCCAGAATGCTGCTCAGGAAGGATACTTGGCCAGGCACGGGTGATCCCTGCCTGCCCCCCTGGAGCCCCACCCATCTTTGTTAATTAAAATTCAGAGCGAATCACTGAAATGTCACAGTATCATGCCTGGTCTGCAGTGCCCACTCGGTGCCTACTATGCAGGCAATGCAACTCTGCCAGTAAGGAGGGAGCTGCAAATACAGAGCAATAACCTGTTGCACTGGCCACTTTAAGGGAAAAACCAGGCTGGGCTGCAGGGAGCTATGTGAAGCTGGGGTTTCCATGGCTCCTGGGGAGGATCTTGGCAGGAGAGCTTTGTGTGTACAAGCAGCTACTGTGCCCACAGAAACCCAGGACACACAGCACCTGAATGCAGAACAGGTTCAGCTGGGGAAGGTGATGAGGCTGCAGTGGGGGGCATCACACAGCACCCTGACACAAGCACAGCTCTGACCTGTGAGTTAACTACTGCCCCAATAAACAGCCACACAAACAGAGCTGCTCCACTCCCTAACAGAGGGAAGTGTGACCCTTCTCAGCCTGCTTTCCCACACTAACCCATATGGGAGATTGTAAATTGTTGAGCCCATCTATAGGGATGTTAACCTTGGCAGACAGGATCACTAGGTGATCATCCTTTTCTCTGTTTTCCTTCTTCATTCTTTCAACATCTTCCTTGAGCTGCTGGATTTTCTGCTCCTTGCTGCCAATCTCCCTTCGCAGGCTGGTTGCTAGACCTGAGAACGAAAAGACTCTGGCGAGAGGCCACCCAAGCAGACCCCAGCGATCGCCCTCCAGCCGCCAAGCAGCCGTCTTCCCTCTTTGGCAATCACTAGCCATGGAAAACAGATTCTGCTGTTGCACTGGAGCTTGTCCCACAAGAGCATTGCTGATGAGTTCCTCAGGCCTCTATAGCACGTGCTCCTTCAGAGGATGAGCTGCTCCTGCAAGTTTTTGCTGCCTCATTATGTCAGACCCACGGCTCTGATGCCTCCCCGCTGCCAAGCACCAGTACTTCTCCCTTATCTCAGGCAACGCAATGAGGCAGAACACTTTGGCTAATCTGAACATGTTATGAAAGCCAATATTTTGTGTACACGCTACATTCCTCGTGCCTGATGAAGACAGGGATAAAGGCCAGCAGAAAAGGCTTCCGGTCTGAGGTGGCCTTTGCACCCCCAGGGGCACAGCAGCCCGAGCAACAGCATCGCTTTCGAGCAGCTTGGAGCCTGCCCCACAACCAGTGCTTCACTGTATTTTTCCTTACCAAATTCCTCCATCCCATCACTCCCTGCCTTTTGTCCTCACCTCGTCCCTCACTCCAGGGGCACTTGTCACGTCAGACCCTCCCTGTAACTCCCTCAGAGCTTCAGGGCACAGAAGCAGAGTTTCGGTGACTTCTACGATCTGTTACAAACCATTTGTTGCCCAGACAGTTTGGCCAATTCTCGCTCATTATCAAGAACCGGTCCCAAAGTGCTCTGTGCCGCGACACAGAGCTCAAGGGTATGATACCTTCAGCCAAGGCCTGGTCCCTCTTCAATTTCTCGCTTTCTTTCCTCAGCCTTCTAATCTCCAGGTCTCTTTCATAGAGGGAATGGCTGAAAATCTGGCTTGAGCCTTTCTGCAGGTCGCTGATCTGCAACACAAAGATCCACCCGCGTTCCTCACCTGATCACTTATTAACTCTCCTTCAGAAAGGGGAATCCCACACTGCCAGGTCATGGTCTACGGGATTATTCCTTAGCATCTCTGACTAACTCCCAGCAGTTTTTGCTACTGATAGGATCACTTTATATTCCTTTTGGCTGTTTATGCTGAAATTCTAATGCAAAAGGCACAGAGAAGTGCTGCCTGCCATGCCAGAATCCCTGGCTGGGGCTGAGTGACATGGCCAGCAGGCAGAAACACCTGTGGATTTATCACCTTCTCAGGACAGGTATATTTATTACTCACAAACGCAGATCTGGAGGTGCTAATAACTCATATTTGCATTTCTGCTGCTGCAAAGACAGTTTTTACAGTCCCTGCTGGAAATCTGGAGTGGGGAATAGCCTGTGCTACCCGCTTCAGCATATCATCACAGCACAGACAGCACAAATATGCTTCCCGCGGCTCAAATGACCGGTTTCACCAAGCAATTACTGGAGGGTAGAGAAGAGTGAGTCCACAGGTGGAAGAAGCTTTCGTCACAGAATGGAGAACCGCCGGGAAGACGGGCCCTGGGACATCAGTATCGCAGTAACAGCACCTCAAAATTACATCTCCTTTCCTCTCCTCCCTGGGAAGTTGCTTATCAAAATCTCCTCTTCACGATCGAGTAGGGGCAAGCACAAAACATTTCACCACGTCCCTCAGAGCAGGGATTAGATGGGAAGGGGCAGGATGTGGCTGGGATGGGCTGTGAAGATGCCTCCCTACTGACCTGTGCGCCTCACGTCAGACCGACGCCTCGGATCGACCCCTTCCCCATGCTGCAGATACTCAGGACTCCATCACTGCCTCTCCAGGACATTTTCTGAGGTCTCATAAAGTGTGAGTGTGTGCTGACAGACTGGATATTAGGAAAAATTTCTTTACTGAATGAGGGGTGAGGTAATGGCACAGGCTGCCCAAGGTGGAGTCACCATCCCTGGAGGCATCCAAACACGTGTAGACCTGGCACTTGAGGAAATAGTTTAGTGGTCATGGTGGTGATGTTTTGACTGTTGGACTTCATGATCTTACAGGTCTTTTCCAACCTTAATGATTCTATGATTCTGTAATAACACATCCCTGGAGCAGACAACCACGAGCCCTCCTCTCACCTCCATCCAGCTGCCTGTTGTCACCAGGACGCCGAGGGGCTGCACAGCCTTTGGGACTGGAGCTCTCCCCGCAGACACAACCGTGCAGCTGCTCCTGGGGCGAGAGGGGGGAGCAGGGGTCCAGCTGCCCACAGGAGTTGTGTGAGCCTTGTCCTCAGCAAAGGCTGGTTACTCTTCTGTTTCCCTCCCCAGTGTGGCATCACAGATCCTGCCACCTACACGGGACATTTCTTTACCAGCTTCTTTCAGGGAAACTTGCACAGAAAGCAAGGAACCATGCAAACCAAAACAACAGGAAGAAAGCACCACCTGTCCTTCAGCTCCCTTGGTTTCAGACATGTGACCTGCTCCTCCTAAAAACTGGGTGTTAAACTACAAATCCATGTGTCTCTGAGAGGTATTTTCACTGCTCAGTGCCTACTGAAGCGTCCAGTACCTGCTCCTTCAAGGTTCTGATCTCCTCCGTTTTGGCTCCCAGCTCTTGGTCAAAGGTGAGCAGCTTCTGGGTAAGCTCCACCTCATTCCTCGCTGCCGCCTGAGCCAGGATCTTCGCCATTGCTGCAACCTCATCCTGCAGCTCTCTTATTGCCACATCTTTCTGCTTGGAGTCTGTTTCCAAACTGGAGAGGTGACCGATTTCCTTCTCTGGGCGCAGAAGCTTTGCAGCCTGTGGGCGGATCATGGGTGCCATCTCTCACTCTCTGGCTACAGAGACACTGAGCTGCCGGCTCCAGGATGGACCAGACCGGGCTTCCCACATCCCACCACACCCACATCCTCCATCCACCCAGCAAAACCAGTCCCTGCTGGGACACTCAATCAGACAGACAACTCTCTGGGCAGGGTTTGCCTGCTCTGCCCAGGAGTGGGACAGGGACGCCGTCCCCTCACACCCTCCCCAGCATCACCTTCTCCTGCGGGAGGAAATCCACGGCGGAAGTCCCCAGGGAAGGGGTTGCCCCCACATCATCGCCCAAGATGCTGATCGAGGCTGGAAGGAAGCAAACACCACAGCAGCAAATGTCAGCAGGCAGCAGTAAAGCTTCTTGAAGCATCCGTCTCCCTCATCTCAAAACTACTCTAAGGCAGCAGCTGCTTTGCCGTCCCTGAGCTCACTTTACAACCATTTAGTACTGAAACAACACCAGGGCAAACAGTCTGCTCAAAAGAGAGAACTAACACACCTTCTGGAACAAAAAAACCCTCAAAGGGTAGCAGAGACACAGCAGAGAAAGGCTCCTCTGATCTTTCAGCACTGCCCAGCCCTGCAGAGGGAGGCTACGCTTTTAGGGCTTCCCACGTGTGAGTAGCTCTGCTCACTGCAACTGGTCCTCTAGGCTCTATTTCCCCCAAAACCAGCGTGTGCTACCCTCCCTTGGCCTTCCCTGCAATTTCAAATTCTGCCCGTCCACGCAACCTCACACTATGCTGCTGGGACCCACAGCACCAGCTGTACTTCAGCGCGTCGCTATTGATCTCGTATGGCTCGTGACTGCTCAGAGCACCCAACTCCAAACCAGGAGGGCAACCGGATTGTGTACTGGACCAGAACAGGCTATGTTCATGGCAAAAGTGTTGTTCTCCCGTGGTACTATTCTCCCAAAGCTCTGCCTCTGCATTTTCAGAAGCGCATCAGCTACGGACCTCAGTTCAAGTTCCTGCACTCCAGGCAGTCCGTAACTGCACTTGAAAGGAGGAAGAAAACAAAACTTCAAACAGGAGATGGGAATCGGTGCATGAGTCACCCGTGCAGATAAAGTTAGTCATTGCCCTTCCCAATCACACATACGGAAAAAGGAAGAAGAAATGTCCCTCTCGGTTACGAGGGCAACGGCATTCCCCTTTGTGTGTCATGGTCCATTTCTTTACTGACCCAAATGCCACCGAGGACCACACATGGCCTCTGCTCAGCTCCATGGAGAAGGACTCACGCCTGGTTGCTGGCAACACTTGCTCCCCAGCTCACATCAACCTGCTCCTGCTCGGATTGACTCCACCCAGCGCTACACTGCTCAGAGAGGACACCGAGCTACAAACCCCCGGCCGGGCATCGCGCAGTACCTGGTCTCACCGCAGAGCTCCTACCAAAAGCGTCCGGTGAGATGGTGGTGACCACGCTCCCAGCCCAGGCACTCACAGGTGGCTTCCGCAGCGGCAGACGGGGCACATGACCAGCTGCTCTAGGAGCCCAGTTGCCCGGTGAGCCGGTGGGATGCTGCCACTGCAGCAAGGGGAGGTGGCGAGGAGCTGCAGGAGTCAAGGGTTTGGGCTCCTCTGCCACCTGGAGTGGTCCGGTCCACACTGTGCGACATTTCACAGGGGGAGGGGACATCTAGGGTGGAAAAAGACCACATCGCCAGCAAGATTTTAGAAAGGTTTTTTTAGCCATTGTACAACACCTGGGCACAGATCTGAGCAGAAGCAGAATCTTAGTCCCTTCCCATTTCTGCTGCACGAGTATCAGGTTTAAAACAGGAAGCCCAAAGGCTTTGCTCAAATCAAAGGTAATTACAGGGCTTTGCTGCCTTTCAAGCTTTTCCCTCTCTCTATTTGACCACCCTAGTTCTGCCATGTCCTGGCACCGCAGGGATGTGAGTCCTGCCTGGGTGTTGCTTCTCTTTACAACACACTCCTGATACTGCTGAAAATGAGAGACCTCCCTGCTTTAGACACCACAAACACTTCACCAGGTGCGATGCAGAAGGGATTTGCTCTCTCTGCAGGCAGCAGCGTCAGGCTACACAGCTCTTCCCCCATGGGAGAATCACGAAGAGGCACCCACAGGTGTGTCTCACTGTGCAAAACTGCTTTTCTTCTACATCCCACACATACACTTTTGGAAACTGAAATATTCGCTGCTCCAGCAACTTTTACCTAAACAGCACTGGCTTCATCAGGCAGCTGAGTTTTTTTCCTTAAAAATATCTATTGGCTGAGGCTTTCTGGGCAATTTTGGATTCAGCAGATCAGCTCACTGCATCAGGAATCTTGCCAAGACCTCTGAGCCCAGTATCTGGGCGCACAAACTGGCTGAGTCCAATTAGGTTTTATTCATACATGGGCACTGCTTGAACACTAGGTTCTGCAACTATCAGGCACGCTACACACACACGTCTTCAGAGCTTTGTCTCAGTATCTCTTTTTTCGGATTCCCCGAGAGCCAAAATAATAAAAATAATACTGGCACTTACCAATCGTTAACTATATAACAACCCAAAGACTCAATGACCTCCACAGACACCCCCAAATGGTTCTTTTCCCGGAGACAGGAGCCTGCTGCTACCTTCAGCCACATCCTTTCCCATTTTCCAGTTGCTCTGGATTTCTGTCACCGCTCAAGTTCTGAGCCAACCCCCCAAATTCTCCATTAGCAAGTAGCTTTTGAGGAAACATAAAGTGCAAATAGAGAAAAAAGAACATTTTCCAGACCTATTTCTGGTCACGTCCAACTTGCCGTTGGCAAACCTGTCCCGTGCTTCAGCTCTTCCCTACGGAACTTCCCGTGTTTCTTCAGCAGAGGGAGTTCAAGCTTTTCATTCCCCAACCTTTCCCCAGCATGGCCCAGACAAGGTCCCTGGGGAGCAGCACCCACCCCAATCTGGGAAGCAGCATCTGGGAAGCAGCACCCCCCCTTCCCTGGGCAGCCCCATCCACCACCAGCTTGAAGGATGCTCCCCCCGCGCCGAAGCGCAGGATGTCCCCGGGACTCACTCTGACAGCCGCGTTTTGGACCTGGCAGCCGTTGATGAAGGTGCCTTGCGGGGTGTTGAAGTCCTGAAGGACGAAGCTGTTGTCTGAGGAGCTGAATGCGAGGGCTGCGTG
>NW_009698791.1:2781-5477 GCF_000703405.1 Apaloderma vittatum | reverse complement strand
ACTGGTGGCGGGTGGTCAGCAACCGGCCCGAAAGCACCTCAGGTTTTGCTACGGAGATGCCGAGCGCCCCCAGACCCGTGCTGCACGTCTTGGTGTAAGCATGCCGGCAGCTCCTGCACTCTTCAGGGACAACGCCAGGGCACCCTACTCTCTCCACCCAAACCACCAGGGGCTTACCTGCAGGACGATGTCGGACCCTTCGTGCCTGCCTATCGTCGTGGTCCACGGGTTCAGCTGAAAACATCCCTCCGAGCTCTGTAGAAAGGCTCGCATCGTCCGGCCCCTTCACCTGCAAGGTTTGCGTTAAAAAACCACCGCGCTGCTCACTCAGCAATCCCCCGCCCAACACACGAGACGCTGCCAAGAACGTCTTAACGAACTCGTATGCTAGAAACCGTGCAAAATCAACCCAAAGGCAGCTCTCCCAGCCGGCAGCACAGCCACAACCCTGCAGTAGCCTTGGAAACCCCGGCCAAGCCAGAGATCACTGCAGCCCTCCCAGTTGCAGTTTTCTCTTTGGTTTGTTTTCTTTGTGGTTTTTCTTGTTTGTTTGGTTGGTTTTGTTTTGCTTTTCCTTTTTCCAAGCAACTGGCGCAGCAGCACAACACAAGCTGCTGGTGGCTGCAGCTCTCCTTGCCAGCAATTGACATGCATGGGGGTTTCCTACATACCAAAAAAACTCCCAGGGGGGCTGTGCAAGCTTCTGGTGAACATTTTTTTCTCCTTTATTACTTTTTTTTGATTCAATACCACACACACAAGCACAACAGGTCTTACAGCCTCAGGCAGGTGGATCGAGGTTGCTGCCTGATGACGGGGACGCTGTCACCCATGGGCACGCTCCTCCGTTGACGTGCCTTTGTCCCTGGCTGCCACACACTCTTTTTCAGTAGAAAAATGGAAAATAACACAGTCACCATCACCCCTCCAAGCAGCCTCTGGTCTGGCCTTGCCAAGAGCGATGGCCACAGGTTTGAGAGCTCTCTCAGCACCCCATGTCTCCCTCTGCTTTCCAAATACATCATAGGGCAAGTATGCCAGTAGCCGGAGATGCTCATTAGCCGTTCGGGCATTTTTGGCATAATTGCTGCACTACTCACAGACTGTCTCACTGTAGTCACTGCCCTTCATGTCAGTTTTTTTCAGCTTTTCTCCTACGTGAGAAAGATGCCACTTTTGCCAGTCCATTTCATTAAATGGGACCTTCTGGCAAAGCAGCTCGATGACCACACGGGCAGCAACAGCGAGCTACCGCAGCCGGCGGGGCGAGTGAAGCAGCAATCAGTGGTTGGTTCCCTTCCAGAGAGAGAAACAATCGTGGTCATGACATGGCCGAAAACCACAGGAAGAAAGAGTATGGGAACTCAGACCGAGCTCCCGCGCAAACACGCAGCTGTGCGGGTCTCTGGCTGCGATGAGTGCCTGAGCCTGGCTCTGAACTGGGGGGAGCCAGAGGGAGCAAAAGGAGGGGACCTAAGGGACAAGGGGCAGTGGAGAGAGGTCTCTGGTCAGAGGGGCAGACAAACACCCTCCCACTCATCTCCCTCACCTTCCCAGTTGCCTTGCGTAGCAGGTGTGGGCCTTTGGGACTGGAGGACCAGGTGGGTGGAGATGAAGATCCACCCGGTGAGTTGCCCAAGGCTTATCTCTCACCCCAACGCCTTAGAACTTCCTCGATTAAGAAGAAAAGGAGGGTAATCGTAGTAGGCGATTCCCTCCTGAGGGGAACAGAAGGCCCCGTCTGTTGACCAGACCCAACCCACAGGGAGGTCTCCTGCAACCCCGGGGCTCGGGTCAGGGAGGAATCTGCCTGGTCTGGTGCAGCCCCCTGATTCCTGCCCTTAGGTAGCTGTCCAGGTTGGTAGTGATGACGTTGTAGAGAGATGTCCAAATGCAACAGAAAATGACTTTAAGGCATTTGGGCAACTAGTACCCAGATCAGGTGTGCAGGTGGTGTTTTAGTCAATCCCTCCAGGGGAAGGGAAAAACACTGGAAGTGGGTGGAAAATACACCTGATCAACGCGTGGCTCAGAGACTGGTGCCACCGCTGGAAATTTGGATTCTTTGATCACGGGGAAGTTCACATGGCACCGGGTATGATAGTAACAGCTGGAATGCATCTGTCCCAAAGGCAGAAAGGGATTCCAGCACAGGAGTTGTCAGGGCTCATCGAGAGGGCTTTAAACTAGGGGGAAGGGGATAAAACCAGGCTCACTAGAATCATAGAATGTTTGGGGTTGGAAGGGACCTCGAAAGATCATCTAGTGCAACCCACCTGCCCGAGCAGGGTCACCCAGGGCAGCCCCACAGGAACGCGTCCACGCAGGTTTGAAAGTCTCCAGAGCAGGAGACTCCACACCCTCTCTGGGCAGCCTAGAAACAAGCCTAAGGACGGCCTTCAGTCTGCCGTCCCACTTGAGGGATAATGGTGTCCTATGTGACAAACCCAGGACCACTAGGCATAGGACTCAGGGTGACAGAGCAGTGTAGGAGGCGATGTCTGTACCATGGTTCAAGTGCATACATGCCAATGCCCGCAGCATGGGAAATACACAGGAGGAATTAGAAGCTATTGAACACTAGGAAACCATGATATACTTGCCATCCCAGAAACGTGGTGGGATGATTCGCACAGTTGGAGTGCCACCAGGAATGGCTACAGGCTCTTCAGAAGAGATGGGCAACGAAAGAGAGC
>NW_009698791.1:542-2635 GCF_000703405.1 Apaloderma vittatum | reverse complement strand
AGAGGCACCGGCCTGAAACTGCCTCAGGGGAGGTTGGGGTTGGGTCTCAGGCAGCCCTTCCTCCCGGAGAGGGTGCTCAGGCGCTGGGATGCTCTGCCCAGGGCAGGGGGAGTCACCGTCCCTGGGGGGCTCTCAGGAGAGGCTGGATGTGGCACTTAGTGCCTGCTCTGGCCCATGTGGGGGTGCTGGGGCATGGGCTGGACTGGATGATCTCAGAGGGCTTTGCCAGCCTCAACAATTCTGTGAGACGTCAACTCTCAACCGCTTGGACAATAAAGCTTTGCTTTATTGACTCAGATTTTGGGTTTGGGTTGTGTTTTTTCACCAGGGAGAGAGGACTTCATGCCTCACCTCTCGCTGGGGGCAGGCTCTGAGGGACACACGTGCCTGGGAAACAACTTCCAAGGAGCTGCATCACCTTCCCAGTCCCTGCACCACCCCAACCCCCTCAACAACAGAAACCAAAATCCCTCCTGCCCCAAAATCCCTCAGTCTGGTGTGTATTCACAGAATCATAGAATGGCCTAGGCTGGAATGGACCTTAAGAGATCATTTAATCCAACCTCCCTGTTCTACTATTTTATTTCTCTATCTTCAGTAAGGGAGTCCCTTATTTAATGATTTTATTTTGCCCCGAGGGCACAACAAAACGAAAATCCTGTGATGCAACAGAAATCAAGAGATGCAGTACGAAACAACAACTAACAAGAGAAAAGGTTCTATGGATTTGGATCAGCATCTCTTCTTCATCTTTTGTTTCCATCACTTGCACTCCTCTCCTACCCCACACCAACCATACTGCCAAGCCCACCTCTGCTCATGGGTCCACAGCCGCACCGATACCAGCGTCGCGCCAACAAAGCCACGTCTGTACCGGCAGCCCAGAGGCCACGCCAACATCTGCTCTGAACTCCTGGGAGAATTTCTCCTCTCTGCCCACACCAGCAAGATCCTGACCTTACGAGGGAGCCCGTGACTGCTGACTTTGCGGTCCAGCGCTTTGCCGGAACTCCGGGATGCCCGTGGAGCAGGATCCATCCTGCAACACCGGACTGATGGCAGAGAGCTCTGGCTTGCAAACTTTGGGAAGGGCTAACCACGCATGAGTGCACACACACACACACACACACACACAGGGTACAAAATGCTTATTCAGAACAGGTCTGCTCACACAGCGTGCTCAGGAGTCATCACACCACCTGGCAGGGGTGCCCTCGGCTCCCAAGCCCCTGGGTTAATCCACTCGCCTCAGACCGTCCCTTCGCGCCAGAGCACAAAATGCAACCAAGGCAAGAAATCCATCCTCTCCCCGAGACGCACGGGACCTGTTTCAGCCCACTTCCCACCAGCAAGCAAAGACCCTGGCAGGAGTTGGGGCTGGCCCCGGGCCACCATCCCAGCCCCAGATGGGTAGCGATTGCAGTGCTACTCTGGCAATGCAGTTTCCCTTAGTCAGAAAGAAAAGGCACCAAAAAAGGAACGTTGCCCTATTTCCACTTGGAAAATCCTTATTTGGTATTAGTTTGGTGGCTCAGAAAAGTCTTGCTGGGGGCAAGGGGGAGAGGGGTGAGAAGACACTTTGGGCGGTCCTTCTGTAAAACACCACAAACTACACTTTAGGTACTTCCAGCCTTCATTTACTTCAGAGCAGCAGACCTACTGGCACTCAAGTTTCTCTCCCCATGGTCTTTTGTAAAGCCCCATCCTGGGGTAACCGTGTCCTGTGCCGCAGCGTTACGCACCCATCGTGTCCTCCGTGCTGCAGCGTCCAGGCAGCCCTGACTGCAGACCCAGCCCTCTCAGTGTGGTTGGTTTTTTTTTAAAAAAAAAACCGAAACAACAATCCAGCATCAAAGATTCTTTTTAAGTCATTTGCCGGCTTTCTGGCACTTTGTCCTGGATCTCCTCGTACTTGGGCGGCGGGGTTAGTGGCTCTATTGTGATGGGGGCCATGTTGTTCCCCGGCGTGAGGTTTAACCTGATGTCCTTCAGATGCAGCTTCTCCGATTTGATCCTCCGGATCTTCAGCGGTTTCAGGCGCTTGCTGAGGCGCGAGATGTGCCGGCCGGGCCGGCGCTTCGGGCCAGGGTCCG
>NW_009698791.1:0-511 GCF_000703405.1 Apaloderma vittatum | reverse complement strand
CTGGAGTCGGGGTCCTCACGTTGAGCCCTGTCAGCGACTCGTAGGAGGGGAGGGAGACGCTGATTCTGTTGCTCCGGTCCGAGTCCCTGGGCTCAGCGTAACCTGTGTTCATCACCTCCTCGTAGCTGGGGACGTAGTACTGGGAAGAGACGTCTTCGTCCTCTTCTTGACTAAAGGGGAAAACATTAAAGCGGTCAGTAGCACATCACTGTTGGGTGTCAAAACCTTGACAAATCATTTGTTCCATATTGTGTACTGATTCCTTTTTGACATATCACAACCCCACCTATATTCAGACACATTTTTATTTCCTTGTAACATTTAACCATCACTTTCTTTGCCCATGAAACCTCTTTTTCTATTGCACAGCAGTGATTCCTTCCTTCTCACACAACGCTGATTTCTCACCTCCCCTCTCAAAATATAATCAGTCGAAACACATTTGAAAGACACACCACTCCTGTCTCGGTCATAGAATCCTGGAATGGCCAAGGCTGGAAGGGACCTTAGA
>NW_009698790.1:3646-13737 GCF_000703405.1 Apaloderma vittatum | reverse complement strand
TCCTTAAAACTTAAGTTTGATTACAACAGTAACATAAATCCACAAAAATGTTCAAAGTGTAGATCTGCAATTACATCTTTGTTCCACTTTCAAATCACCTGCAAATAAAAATAATTTTTCTTTTAATTTTCCACTTTCTCATAGTGTAACTCAGTTGTAACAATACACTGTACTTCTAGTTCCATTGTTTCAATTTACATTACTCTAAATTAGAAACAAAATAATTATCATACCTGAGTTTTTAGTGTCCCTTGAAAGTTTTTTTTTATCACATTTCTCTGCAGGCTGACAGTGACAGTGTGTTCTCACATAGCCTCTTTCACTGAAGACTGACACAACTGAGTGTTTCACCTTCCTTATTTCTTATTCAGTTCTAACACCTTTCTTTTGTCTCATCTGAGTGTCTATGAATCTACCCTTTTGTCCTACGGATATGCTGATATCAATAGTTATAGAGATGCTATTTGAGCTGTTTACATCAAAGATTAACACCAATAATGAACTGCTTTGCTATTAGTGAAAATAGCAGCCAGGAGTCTATTAAGCCTTTATGTCCTGCAGCAAAACTCAGTTCTGCAACCAGTTTTGGATAATAAAAACTGATTACAATAAAACCCTAATGTTAGCATAGGATGTGCTTTCAACTGTACATCCATACATGCCCATGTGAACTTCAGTTATGCACTTTTTCAGCATGACATTTGCATTTGTATTTCATAGAATGACTTACGCACACCAATGATTTTCATATGAACAATTAATTTGTAAAAAGTGCATACCCATGTAAACAAGAAATATTTTTTGTATTCAGAGAACTCTTCATGTTGACAGCTGCACCTGATTCTCCAGACTGCTATTTCACTTGAACCTCCATTCTCCTCACGCAGCATTAAAATAGAAACAATTTATTGCCCTCTATTACCCCCTGACTGCCTCTTCTGTTCTAGCTTCCTCCTCTCACCCAATCAATCCTGTTCATATCCCTGAGTGCACATACAGCTTTCACATCCTAATGATTTTTTCCATTTTCTCAAGTTGCTGCTCTATCACTCCATCTCACCTCCTGATCCATTCAGCATTCCCAGCTTTGGCAACAGATTTCTTTCTTCTTTTCATCCACAACCGTCTTGGTCAAATTGATTCAGGTCCAATAGAACTAAAAAAGGGCTAGATAGAGCTAAGATAACAGTAATGACAAAGTTGGTTTTTGTCCTTTTAAAATTTTATTAGGTATAAAAGATAATGTATTGTTCCAGTTTTGACCTGTGGTGTAAAAGCAATAAAGTTGTGAAGTAACTCAAATTCATTTACAATCTGGATCAAATATCCAAATATTCCTACATAGCTGAAATATTAATTCAATCCCTTCCACTAAGTTAGAATCATATTAGAAAAGAAACGTTGGTTTACATGAGTCATCTACTTTACCTTATATGGTCTACCCAACATGTCTTAGATGAACATTTTGGTTTACAGGGTAAACAGATAAGCCAAAAAACTTTTCTGAAGCTTAATTTCTGAAGAAGTATAATATTTTTATCATTTTCCCATATACTGGACTGTGCTGTTGTAACAAAAAGCCTTATTTACCATACTTCACTGCAGCAGTAATGAATAGAGTTATATAGAATATGTCTCGAGGATAAATTGCTTCAATTATTTTATTCTGAGGAACAATGAGTATCACAGTCATGATGCTCAAACAATAAGAACAACATCATTTTACTTTTTAGACAATATCGGCTGTGATTCAGAAGTCTTTATGCATCTAGAGTTTACTTACTTTAGGGATTTATTTTTTGCCTTTACACACATCTTC
Organism: Apaloderma vittatum; assembly: GCF_000703405.1. Taxonomy (NCBI): domain Eukaryota; kingdom Metazoa; phylum Chordata; class Aves; order Trogoniformes; family Trogonidae; genus Apaloderma; species Apaloderma vittatum. The sequence continues at coordinate 11,918 of NW_009698790.1, read as the reverse complement.
TTCATTAAATATATAACCTTAACAACTGAAACACACAACCTATCTAAATGTATGGGCACTTTTTTCAGTACTAAGTCTTATTCCTTATCGAGTGACATATCAAAATAAGTTTTTACTGTATATATTTGTAAAGAGAAAGTTTGTAAAAAAGACAGACATAAAACACCTGAGAAAATCTGACAGACTTTACAAAGACAGACAGGTAAGTATAAGGAGCACACTGAAACTAAATATTCCTATCAGTACCCTGGGAACTTGCAAAAACTTGTGAATGTGACAGACGCTTAGCAAAAGAAAGCCTACCCATCTAATCAGAGGAATAAATTCCTGCTAGTGACTTATGCACTCAGATGGATAAGAAGGCTTTTCAGCAATCTCAGCTTCTTCAACAGGAATGAGAGACTCAATGGAAATCTATCTTAGAAAATCTCCATCTGTGGCTGGAGAGCTCCAAAACTTATTACTGTCACAAGATTAAGCATAAATTTGAATTACAGCAGTCCTATGTGTACATCTATACTTTGACTAGGGCCTTGGATTGCCTTCATCCAGTCAATTTCTAGATTTTAATATAATATATGATTCAAGATGAAGATATCTGAATTCTTCAGAATGATATGCACTGGCACATAAAAGGCCCAAGTTAACAGAAGCCATGGGGCACAGCAAATAAAATTGAATCTTTGAAATTAAGGCAAAAAGTAAAAAAGGAAATTACAAAAATATTGTGAGTCTAGTTTTATACAAGGACAGGCACAGATTCTCTTGAAAAAACTTCAGAAAGCTATATTTTTTATTTGACAAAGCAACTAATAATGCCAATCATTTTGCTTACCTAATATCAGTTACCATTAGTGGCTGATCTATATCTGAAGTTCTAAGATGAAAGACCAACTTCTTTGTCACTGTGTTAGCTTAGCTACAAAAAATATACACTAAGAATAGTCCAAGTTGTTTCAGGAAGAGGTGTGACCTCAAGACCAAAACTGGTTTGACATCTCTGATATGTCTCTCTGATGAAGACTGCTAAATAAAATCATTCATGATGCTTTTTATCTAATGTATATCATTACAAAAGCAGTGAAGGACAATATGTGGATATTATTAGACTGAAAAATGCAATATAATATAACAAAATTAAGAGACAAAAGAGAAGTAATGAATATGGGAAATAACATGGTAAAATCTACTATTTTTACTCTAAGTGCTCAGGTGAAAAGTATGAGACTAAAAGGTTTCCATCTCATTATTTTGTCTGTTAACGGAGTCTGGTAGTGCAAGATTTTGCAATAATTTCTGCAAAGTTGGCCAGTAGAAACCCTTGTGATTGAATATTTTTATCTGAATCTGGTGCTAAAAAAGTAAAAAAAATAGCCTGCCTTTAATCTGTTTTGGCTTCTTGTTCTGTCATTAGGCAGGACCAGGAGATAATAGTAATAGACAGATAGATTAATTTGTAAGCATTTGTCTCTGCTGGTCTGAGCAAGGGAAAGATACATTTCGTCCTGTTGAGATGGCTTCTTGAAAAGGATTAATTTTTTTTTGAAGAACAATATTAAAGGTTTCCCAGGGTGAGAAAGACTTGATTTTTTTTATCCTGTTAGACTAATAGGAAAGATTTGTTTCTTTGCTAGCCTTGAATTTAAGGTAATTTTTTTGAACATTTTAAGAGGATGTGAGATTCAAACCCAAGGGGTTAAGGGTGCAGGTGTCTACTTATCTCTTGTGCAGACATTGGCAGCACGGATCAGCATGGCCTACACAGAGAAGCAGCCCAAGGAGGGAGTGTTGTGGAGTCAGGACAGTCTTGTTTTGGCTAAGGACTGTGGACATATGAAGATTAATAACTTCAACACAATCTTCATCATCCCTGATATGCATATAACACCCCTGACTGTGTTAATGAATTTAACAAAGTATATGCTAAACATAAATGATTATGGTACTTGGCTCTCCACCCAAATCATGCTAAAAGTCTCCCTAGAGGCATCTCCCTGGGAAGAGAGAAGACCCAGAAAAGGCAATCAGTGGGCTGTACTCCTTCTGCTTCACCCAAGATAGAGATACCTTCTTGATAAGAACTATGCTTTCCCCTTCAGTGAAAAATACCTGGGACAGTGTTTTGCTAGTGTTATTATCACATATTAGTGCTGTTGCAGGGAGTGTATTTATCAATGGCAATCTTGAATCTGTTATATCTGCCACTTTAATAAATTACCCAGTCTTTGTTACTCTTTGCAAATTGTCTCAGTGTCAGTCCTTAATTGGGCTCTGAAACAGGCAAGTGTTAGCTCTGAAGTGGCTACATAAAAAAAATAGTGGGCCTCCCTACCAGCCACATACCCTTAAATGCAACAGAATTTATTGATGATCTCCATTTACAATCCCTGAAAAAATGATAATACTGTTTTAATGTAAATTATATATTTAGTAGAAATTGAAAGAAATATATACATCACAAGGTTAGTTTTGCACCTGGAGAATCAGAAGACTGAAGCAGATGCTTCTGAAGTTGCTCTATATCCAATTCTTTCTCTTTTGCATGCTGTTTTGCAATTTCACACTTCACACATCTATACTCTTGTCAATGTTTTTTTGTCCTGAGTAGGCACAGCTCACCTCACAGAGGTGTATGCAAGAAATAGTTAAGTGGATGATCCGAACTATCAGCAACTTTAAGTAGAATTCATATGACTCCTAATTAATGTCTGACTGTAACAAGGTGGATTAATGTAAGTTTAAAGTATAAAAATGCCCAAGACCTGAATGTTGTTTATTTGATGAAATATTTTTAAACAACTAAAAAAAATTAATCTTAGTAAAGTTGACTTTATATAAAGTCTATATTTAATAAATAGGCAGAGTTTAAATACTGAAATTTTTTTCACCTCGGAAATTAGGACACATGAATGACAAGAACTGATGGAACTGTTAATTTTTTTTTTTAGTATTATACAGTACTGAGAATATTCAGGATTTATTAATTCATCCTTATGTATCCAACAACCAGAACTATAATATTCCTATCTAACCATGTGATAGGCTATTTCACCTACATAAAGCAAATGGACCAAATGTTTGTCTTTAAAATGCATTTCTTCATTATCATATGAATTAATCCTAGATTTAAGTTTCAGTCATATTATTCAACAAGAGAGAAAAACACTGACATTGGGCACCTACTGTGTTGGAAAATTAATGGGAATCACTGCCCAAGTGGTATGCTATTTTGATTTAATTCCAAAAGAAATTAGTGGCCTGAATTTGCTTTACTAAATTCAAGAGTTGCTCAAGAAGATAAATCAGAATCATTCTACCTTCAGCCATACTGCTTATGCATAACTCAATGCATGAGCAGTGTCTGTACTTTTAATGCAATTGTTTATATAATAAAATACTACTGAATTTGAATTAAGCAATGGCACAGTTCTCCTTAAGAGAAACAAACATCTAGCTTCAACTGTTTCTGAGGTAAAATCTGTGTTTCTAACACACTTCCTCACTCAGTTAGAGCGTGGTGCTGACAACACCAAGGTCGTGGGTTCAATCCCCGTTCAGTCTCCATGTGTTGCCTGATCTAGTCGAGAGGGGGTGTCTCTGCCCATGACAGGGAGGTTGGATTAAATGATCTCTAAGGTCCCTTCCAGCCTAGGTCATTCTATTATTCTATTATTCTATTATTCTATTTGTGCATGCTAGTGATTGGTATTACTGCAAAAAAAATCATAACTGTCATAAAGTCTAAAATCTAGGAAACTGAAATTTACTGTTGGAATATGGCATTATATCCTGTGAGAATAAAAGTGTCTCAGGCCAACAAAGATGTGAAATCTTCAGTGAGTAAGCCCATTATTTAAAGGGTCTTGAGATCTGGACTCACAGTGGGTTTGTCTCAGATTCAGGGATTGTATTTTATTTTCAGAATTCATGGATGAAAAAAGCACAGGATTTTCTCAAAGGCCAGTAGATTAAAGCTGAGGAAATATCTGAGAAACAGTGAATGACTGGAGGAAGAAGGTGGCAGAAACAAGAAAAAATTATTGGAATTTGAAGACAAACACAATCCCAGTCCAATTTTAATATTGATTTTAAAAAAAATTATGCCCTCAAACCTTCATGACATCTCTTTATTAGTGTAAGTCAACACTCTGTGAATTATTGTTTCAGAAAATTCAAACCATCTGGAACAAATCTCAGTAGCAAATGCTGAAGAAATTTAGAAGAGACAGTGAAATGTAAAGCTGACTAGGAAGCAGACACAATTATTTATTTATTTATTTTGCATGTTACTAGGAAATAAGCAAGTAAATTCTCAAAATAAATCAGTGTATTACTAGTCAATACACCAAAATTCATCAGCTGAGGATCCAGCTGAGACAGAGGACATTCATGTGTTGATTGAACCGTGAGAATCAATTTTAACTTTTTACTTCCCATGCAGATGTGTCCAATCTCACTTGCAGCCTTTTAGGAGAATGCTTACATTACTAGTTTTTTAAGAAATTATTGCCACTGAGCTGTGAGTTGCTGCCTTCTCAGCAGAGGTATTGTAATCAGCAGTTCCAGTCAAACAAATGGTTGTGATTGATTTGCTCCACCACTGTTAGTTTCTGTCCCCTCTACTGGAAGTGACTGCTGTCTCTGATGTGGTTTAAATTGACCTGTGTCATGCTGAAACAGAACAGTTTTGCTCACACTGTCAGTGCTGCACACCAGAATAGATATGGAAAGTAGCTTGTGAGCCACTGTGGAGAGAAACCAAATGTACTGGTTAGTGGCTTCCTAACTATTTTCAAATATATCGCAAAAAAACTGTCAGGCACTGACCTCTCACCAGGGCAGAAACCTCAACATATTTGAAGTCATCATGAGTTTCACTGCTGAGCACAGCAAAGATTTGTATAGGCATGCTGTATTGCAGCCACTTCAGTTATTAAACTGAAAATGTCTCTTCAAAGAAGTTTAATAAAAACACGTGTTGCCTGGTCTAGTCGAGAGGTGGCGTCCGTGCCCATAACAGGGAGGCTGGACTAGATGATCTCTAAGTTCCTTTCCAGCCTAGGATCTTCTATGTGCAAATTCTACTCAAATCTACTAAGTGAGAGAAGGAAGCAAAATTCTAAGTCATCAAGTTACAATTTAAAGTTGGAATGCTATTAATTAAATGCTGTTAATTACATTAACACCAGTAGATTAGAAAGTGAAACAAAATTGATGTATTAGTCTATGTTAGCTGTTGAAAAAAACCTGAATTGTTTCACAAAGGCCTGCTGGAATGAAAGCACACATAGATAGGACTTTGTATTCCTCGGACAAGTGGACCAATGTGAACCTCATGAGATTCAACTAGGCAAAGTGCAAGGCCCTGCATATACGTCGGAGCAATCCACATTATCAATACAGGCTGGAGGATGATGTGGTAGAGTGCAGTCCTGTGGAAAAGGATTTGGGAGTGCTGGTGGACAAAAAAGCTGGACATGAGCCACCAACACGCACTTATAGCTCAGAAGGCCAATCACATCCTGGGCTGTATCAAAAGAAGTGTGGCCAGCAGATGGAGAGAGGTGATTCTGCCCCTCTACTCTGCTCTGGTGATACCTCACCTGGAGTACTGTGTTCAGCTCTGGAGATCTCAACAGAAGAAAGATGTGGACTTCTTGGAGTGGGTCCATAAGAGGGACACAAAAATACCAAAGAGCTAGAGCACTTCTCCTACGAGGACAGGCTGAGAGAGCCGGGTCTGTTCAGCCTGGAGAAGAGAAGGCTCCAGGGAGACCTTATAGCAGCCTCCCAGTACCTGAAGAGAACCTACAGGAAAGGTGGGGAGGGGCTGTTCACAAGAGTGTCTAGCAACAGGATGAGGGGTAATAGTTTTAAACTTGAGTAGGGTAGATTTAGACTAGATATCAGGAAGAAGCTCTTCACTATGAGGATAGTGAAATACAGGTTGCCCAGGGAGGTGGTGGAGTCTCTGTCCCTGGAGGCATTCAAGGTCATACTTGATTGGGCTCTGAGCAACTTGATCTAGTTAAAGATGTCCCTGCTCCTTGCAAGGGAATTGGACTAGATGACCCTTAAAGGTCCCTTCCAGCCCAACACATTCTATGATTCTGATTCTATGATTCTATGATTCTATGATTTCTCCTCCCTTTCTTCACTCCCTAATATTTTGTACTAGTTTCGGATGTTATCAGACAACATAGCATTTCATTATATATTCAAGCAGAAAACACAGAGTGTAACAATAGAAAAAAAAAGAATCATAGTTTAGCATAGTTTTTCTTGCTGTTTTAGGAAAAAATCACAGAACAGTTTGCAAATACTACTGAGAGCAATTTAAATTATAAATCCGCATTTCATTCAAGAAAAGCTAATCAGAACCCTAACTATTCATGTGTCCATGAACAGTAAGAACAATTTTATTCACAAGATTTTTTTTTATTTCAGGACTGAGTTTTCAGTATATATTTACAATATTACGTCCAGTCTGATATAGTATTTATGTTCCAATAGTAAGCTTGAACTGTCATCTAAATTAATTAAGTACTTTTCTGGCTAAAAATGGGAGTAAATTGGTGTTCCAAATAAGAGTTTGCCTATTATTTATCTGGATAAAAAATTTTTTCTCATTAACTTTATTACTTTAAATAAGGTAGATCAGTGGATGGGAGGTTAAAGAACGCCTGAAATTCTGAGAAGGCTGTAGTACATAAATTTATCTTTTAATGGTGCAGACTGTTCAAGAAGAAAAACACACCACACAGACATGATGTTAATAAAGAAAGACATTTCAAGTCATTGTGATGCATATTTTCTTTCTGTTGCTCCTGTATAAACAGTTGCTCCGTTGTTTTGGCTTTGACACCTTGGCTTTCAAAATTGAAGTTTATCCAGTCAGTGCCTTCGGCATTAGGATTGAATTTTTTCGTAGCTCACACCACCAGCAGCTATGGGATATGAGTGATTAACCGATCACCCTTTAAGTAAGCAAATGTGACCAAAGTCACTTAATGGAGTAGATAATTTGTGGATATTTGCAGTGCAGCTCTAATAGCACTACCATTAGTCTTGCGAGAGAAAGCAGGGCACATCACTGAATGAGTGGCTGTTAAGAAGCAGTGATCAGCAGGGCTATCGTTGCATTTCCTACCTCTAATTCTGTCTTACCACTTGTTCACTTGCCATAATCCAAAGTTTGTACCAGTGGTGTAGTCCAAATTCCTCAGTTAGTTACACTGGTGCTCCTGAGTTAGCTCCAGTTGGCTTCTACCATGCTAATAGAAGCTGTGTGACTATGAGGAGAATATGGCCCAGTAGCTGGTTAGATCAGAGTCTGACTTCCCACTTAGATCAGAGACTGACTTTCCCACTTCATCTAAACAGAGGGGAAAAACGAAGGGAAAAAAAAGCTCAGGTATCATTGCTATCAATATTGTTTTTCCATTGCAGAACAGTATCAACAGAAGCTGCCTTGGTGTTTTGGTTTCCTTTTGGAAATGAGCAAAGTTATTGTGGAGTTTTATGTTATTAGAGAGGGGATATTTCTCTCTGTGTCAATTTCCTCTGATGCTACTCTTTTTATTTTTCTACATTGTCGTTGCCCTTGACTCAGTCACTCAGAGATTCCGAAGTCTCCTATCCTCTGCTAAACTCAGTGGATAGAAATAATGTTTTCTCCTCCAGTAAATGGGAAAGAATATGGCAAAAATAGCAAGTTAAGACTCAGAAGTAGCTGAGAGCATTAAATGGTCCTGTGGTGCTGGAGACAGCGAAACAAAACTGAAATGAGCATTTGACAAAACTGAGTTGGAAGTAGCAAAAGTGTGGGAAGGTTCAGAAGGGAAGAAAGAGGGCAACTCAATAGGTCTGTGACTGTACAATCTTCCTGTCTTATTTGTACACACATGCTATTAAAAACTCTTGTTCTGAAAGGTGAATAAAATTGTGCATATTGATAATGATTACAGAATGAATCATGGATGCTGTTGGAAAAAAAAACCAAAACAACAAACCATCAAACCTGTAGGCAATTAGCTATTTTTTAAACAGATGAAGAAAATTTACAGCTGTTGGCTGTTCAATTTCCACAACACCTAGTTACAGACACATGTAGTGGTGAAAATACAGCAGAGTCATGCAACATGAGAATCTATTCTTCAACTCAATAAATACAACAAATTATAACTAAGGCTTGCAGAAAAAGGCTGTCCCTTCCCTTCCCTTCCCTTCCCTTCCCTTCCCTTCCCTTCCCTTCCCTTCCCTTCCCTTCCCT
>NW_009698790.1:3187-3424 GCF_000703405.1 Apaloderma vittatum | reverse complement strand
TTCCCCTTCCCCTTCCCCTTCCCCATAGCAAAAAAATTGAATTTCTTTCAAAAAGAAAACCTTTATTACAAAGAAATGCATTAATTTACTTTCTGATAACAATATTCCAACTGCCCTATGTCTGAGAATTTTAAAGTATCTTGCTAGTCTGCAGTTCTAGTTGCTATGAATGCACTATATCAGCAAAACCTTAACCTAAAAGGTTTATCTAGATTTATGGCTTTTTTTTTAAAACTT
>NW_009698790.1:0-3156 GCF_000703405.1 Apaloderma vittatum | reverse complement strand
CCAGGGATAGTGACTTAGAGCTAGTTACTATGAACTGTCTCTCTCCCACTTTTCTCAAGTGACAATTTCTAGCTGTTTTGAAGGACAATTATTACCTAAATCTCTAGACATATATTATTTCTTTTTCTTCAAAGTTCTTTAGGTATCTCAACATCTCATCAGTAACTGAAATTCCAATACAGTTTCGGCAAATTTAATTTTCGGCTATCCTGTTATTCGTCCTCAAATGGTTTAACAGTTTCATCTGCTTCTTAGGTGCAAACAGAAGATTATCTTATTTTGGAATACATCTGGCAAATTAGCTGCTCCTTGGATAGCTAAGCCTTTATTATCTATCACTGAGTCTGCTTTATTTGATTTTGGATATCTATGTGGACTTGTAATTGCTTGTCAGAGGCATCAATTGACTCCTTGAAACTATACCTGAACTTGATGTATTTGTTTTTAAGCCCTTGCCCAGCTTTTCCTGATATCTACCGTTAACTGAGCTGTGATTGAACCTCGTTGTATCTTATGTTTACCTTACACAGAGATAAGCTTTGGAAAGCATGGCCAAGATTTGTTAGACTTTCAGATCATCTACTACTGTACATAAAAATTATTCCTAAAGTTTGTCTGTTCTGCTGTGAGAGAGGTAAGCTTGGTACACCAAGACCTGCTAGCTGGAACCTGCTAAAAGATACTACGTTACTTGCTGCTGCTGCTGCTTTTTTTGTACTAAATCGGACTAAAAATGTACAGAAACTATTTGTTCCCACCACCAGTGACGTAAAATCTTTTAATTTTCATTTATAGCTTAGAGTGAGCAGAGATTTTTTTTTCCTTTTGTTTCTTTGTTTTTCTTTTGTTTCCAGGGATTTATGCTGCTTTTTCTTCCACAAGAATATCGTCAGTGAGCACGGAGAAAAGCTTCTAATGTAGACAGACCCATAAGATCAGTAAAATAAATGAAGTCAATGGAAGCTTATTTTGCCAGGTTTATAGTTCTTAAAAAGCTTTCATAATTATTAAAAAAACCCCAACTTTTTGAGCCTGTTCTTAAATTAATAAAATATATCTTTGTTATTAAGAATTCTGTCTATTCCTAGACTACAAGCTTAGCAACATGCTCAGAGTTTGTGGTCTGTTTGCAGTGTTTCTGCAGAGTATCTCATTACAGCTGTCATTCTGCCACAGTGAAGATTATTTGAGGGACCCACCTGACGCTCCTACGTTTACATAAGGAAAGAATCTGTAAACCATTCTCAGATAAGGCTTCATGTTTACTGAAATTGGGAAAAATTAGGTGACGAGGCTAAAAAGGTATGTGGAACTCTGGCTTCTATGCTAAAATCCAGAGCTTTGCATTATAACACCATCATTTCTGGGGAAACCTACATGCTTTAGAAGTGGTAGCAAAAATGAAGGAAACTGTTTTCCTTTAAAGCACAGCCGAAACTGATTGTTGGGAATTTGCTTTTGGGAAAAAGATTAAAGATTTACTTCCCAACTAGAGCATTAATTCCTCCCTCACAAATGAATGACCAAACCTCCCTTCTCTTCTGAAGGGGAAACTAAATTTCTATTTATTAATATTCATAGATAGATAAATATATGGTATACAGATATAGCTAGTATAGATAACACATAAACATTAAAAGGGTTTTTGGGGATTTTTTTTGTGAACAAGCTACTTTCATTGGTTAGAGGAATTTCTTTTTATAGCATTTCAGTCTTTGACTTTGAATCTCAAATCTGAGCCTATATTTAATCCTGACCCAGACAACTTTTTTTCTTCTGGTTAATCTCAAATGTAAAGTTTAACCCTGCAATTAAAAAAAAAATAAAATAAAGGCATAAATTTATAAACTGAGATCTGAAAACTGGTTTTCCTGAAGAATAATTCCGTTACTCAAGGATAATGCTGTTGTTGCACTTCACTAAATAGCAAGTAATATTAAGGCAATTACCATCTGAGCCGGTGTTTTCAAAGCTAACTATATTACTGTGCTTTCTGGTATTTCAAATGTACAAATGAATTTTAATCCAAATATTGATCCTATCTGCTAATGTGCTTGTAAATAACCTTTGTATTTTCTTCTATGTATGTTTTCAAATACACTTAAATCTTTCAAGGAAAACCTCTGACAATTTACAGGATACTTTTCGTGCATACATGAAGGAGATGGCATTCAGAAACTGTTCTGAGAATCACAGAATCCTGCATTTCCCAAGCTTGCAAAGTATCGTAGCTTTTCTCTGTCATTTTAATTGGAAGACTGTGGCGTACAGTTTCCTTTTTTGAGGTCCTTGGTTAGGAAATGCACTAAGCAGTACCTCTTAGGCAATCAAGGATTTAACACATGCCTTAGTGCCTCAGCAACTTTAATAATGTTTAGTGATGTAGTGTATCTACTATTCAGTAAAATAGAAAGAGGCTGCTCAGTCTAATAAATGGACAGGGTGGTTTGTTTGGTTTTTTTATTTTCTATTTCCCCCCCCCTCACTTAAGGCTGAAATAGAGTGAACTGGAATTATTATTTTAATTATATCTAGCTTAGTAAGATAACAGCTAAAGAACCTGAAAAAATTGGTGATGTAGAAAATAATTAAAGGAACTATTTCCATTTTTGACGTATGTACCTTGAGAAATTCAGAGAAGAAAAATATCTAAGATATTTTGCTGAAATAAAACTGTTAAATCCTATTTATAATTTTTATTTTGATATTCATTCACGCTATATTCAATCCCATTATACATATCCTTCTTTCTGACATACCACTTATACTTGACCTCCTAAAACATGCATCTATGAGTAGTGTCATCTCTCATCCACATTGTTATAGATATATTTACCATAAGAGTCTACTTGTAATTTTCTACATCCTAGTAGGTAAAATACATACCACAGTTAATTTATTATAGAGTAAATTAATGCATTTAACAACTTATAAAATGTCTTACATTATTATTACAAAGTTACTTTTATCAGAAATTTAAAGAAATTATACCTTAGGTATACCAGGTTTTAATTTCTTTTCAAGTAAAGCAGATCAATCGTTACTATGAAGTCCACCTCATGTAAAAGAAATGCTACTTATATATCTTTGCTGTATTTTCTTTATTTTAAAAGTAAGATTATGCTAAAAATATCAATGGCAAACAATATAATTTTT
>NW_009698789.1:0-29263 GCF_000703405.1 Apaloderma vittatum | reverse complement strand
GCCCAACCCTAACCCATGACAACCCACCTCTCCAAAAGCTGAGGGTGCACCCGCGCTGGAGGCTGGGGGTGCTGGTAGCTCACCCCGTCGATGATGGAGGGAGGCAGGAGGTGGCTGGGACTTTTCCATATTGGTTTCTGAGCTTGCTTAGAAATTTGTAATGTTTATTAGTAGCTTGCAAGCACCTCATATTTCCACTTATTTGTTTTATTGCTGATATTGAACCTGAATATACAGTTCACTGGTTGTTGGTTAGTTATATGTCATTGATAAATCAATAAACCACTTTGATCAGGATTTTATTTAAAACCCATGAACCAAGCAGTGTTTTCCTGCAACAGCTGGTGTCTTCATGTCTGTTTTGAACAAGAAAGGAAATGCTGATGGTAAGCAGAATACTGATATTTAAAATTTGAAAAGGTCTTCCATTCATTACGAAGACAAATTTAACAAGAATACTGAAGCACTAACAAGTGTAGCTTTAACATCCTTACTAAAGGACAGATGTATAAGAAACTAAATAGACTCATAATTTTCTCATAAATTTTGAAATATATTAATCTCATTTATAATCCTATATCAACTAATTTACAATAAATCTGCATCACCAGTGAGACGCATTGCAAGTCAACAACGTTTGTGCTCTGAAGTTTTTGCACTAACCAGTGCTCAAATCAACACTTCCAGACTGTTATGACAATTTCTGCAATGATGAAGTGGCCAATTACTACTATCCCCTTTACACAAGCAGCCATGGATGATGTAAATTGTGAATGAATACACTGTATATTGTTTGGAATCAAGCTGTGCATGAGTTTTCTAAATTTATAGCCAGGTAAAAACCAATTAATTAATGATTTAGATTAGATATTGTTTATTGTTTTCCAATAAAAATGTTCACTTTGTTTCACTGTTAGATGTAAATAAAAACCTATGGGTTCATAAAACCTGAGATGAAAAGCAGTATCTCACTTTTCTTACTTTAGGAGGTATTATAGGACATATATGTTACGTTTGAGACCTGAATTAAAATCTTTTCTTGGTCTAATTCAGAGAAAGTAATTCTGCCAAGGTGATTTTGGTTAAATGTTCTCCATATAAAGTTGTTCCATGTAGCTGCTTAAATATTCATTGGGCCAGACAGAAAAGTGTGATGCAGGCCCTGTAGTACGGATATTAGAAAACTCACCTAGGGGGGTAGGTAGGACCTCAAGATAGAACTGATGGTGGTCATGGTTCTTCCTCACTTACACCCAGATCACTGGGAAACAAATGTTCATTCATTACCTAAACAGATGTGTTGAGAGTACAGCTGCAAAATATTGTGATGTTTTTATAAAACTTTATTTCTGTTGTAGGCACCATGAATAGCTGATATGTCATTTGAAAGTACTGATGGAGTACTATTGTACTGTGAAGAAAATATTTTTATTCTCCAAACCTACATTTAAGAGGGTTCTTTGTAAACTGCACCAATAGGCCAGCCATCATGCTGCAGGCAATTTGTAACAATCTTTTAAATTTTAACAGAATCGAAAACTAAGTAATTCAAGAAGCTTAATTGCAAAGGCAATGAGTTCAGAACTATAATCTCTTTCAGTCCCTCAGCTCTGCTGAGTTATTACATTCTTTCTGTACAAAAAGAAAAGTAAAATTAATGAAGGCTCTTAAGTTCAGGAGGTACCAACTTCCTTTTATAAATTGGCAGAAAAAGTAAATAGAATGAAGACATTGGAATGCTTAAGAAAATTATCCTCCATGCATCCTCGGTTACACATTTGTTTAGCCACATCTGCCACCATGTAAAGTCAGCAGAGTGCAAGCATATTAAAGGAACTACTCACAATGTGAAAAAAATCAGCCTAGCTGCACATTTTTGGAAGATGAGGCTACAGAGAGTCAGAGAAAATGAACAAACATAGGGTAGTTCTAAAATATAAAGTGACAAAACTATGCTCCTCCAGTAAGAAAAGCAGTAAAATGACATTCTGGAGTACGCCGAAGTCCAAAAACTGTCCCACCAAACCTTATAATGGATTGAAAAATAATGACTAATGAGCTAGTCAAGGTTACAAAGGACATTTCCCCTGCTTGATATTTCCTAATTGTCTGACGCTGCACTGATAAAATCCTGGAATAAGACATTAATTAATGTACCTGAAGATACACTAAAAAATGACTTCATAAATGAACTGCATGTGCAAACTGGAGACTGAAATAGAAAATTATTCAGATACATGGTAGATGTAATTATATGCTAAAGGCCATACCAAGGTCAAAAGCCTCTTTACAAAGCATTGAAGTTGTACCTATACAGGTAGGAGCAGCAGGAGGGACTCTATTCTGATGAAGAAGTTCCTAGATCTGGAGTTTGTGACGAATAACCTCCAACTGTGTTGTTGCAACCAAGGGCTTAACACAAGTCACTGGCAAATAAGAAACTAGTTAGTAGACAGATGAGATTTTACTCTTGTGTATGAAGCTGGTGAGATAGATATTGGACTATTATATCCTGTCTGTCATGATTTTAAAAATATTGAAAAGAGAGGAAGAATTCAGAAGAGACTGGAAAACATATGTGAGAGCTTCGCAAACTTCGCAGCAAAGAACGGTGTGCTCTCATCAATCAGATGCCTAAGAGTCCTTATTTTAAAAGAAAAGGCTTTTAGTGTAGTATATAGACACACAAAAGTCTCAGGCCAGAAAGCTAAGATCAGATGAACTCAAGCTAAAAGTAAGCCTTTTTATTTCAATGGTAAACATGATTCACCATTAACGTAACCAAAAGCAGTTGGTTTTCCATTTGTCAAGACCCTGAAAACAACTTATTTTCTCTAAATTTCCTAAAAGAAATTTTTAATTCTTTGTTTAAAAATAAAACTTTTCTAGTTCATTTTCAAAAGAGATATTTTTGCTTATTTCTCTGTTCAACATACGCAAAAGATTTGTGTCAATTTCTAAACAGAACCGTTGTCAAAACTGAAGTACTTAATTTATTAAAATCTAAAAATATTTGTATTTTCCTAGATACTTTTCCATTTCCCACAAAATCATCTGCATAATCTTATAGAAATGTATTTTTGCTACCTAGGTTTAGTGCTGAAGTAATTAGTGCTAATATGGGTATTGACTCTAACACAGAGATTTTGACATGGAAAGATGCTCCATAGGTTTCTGCAAAAATAAAATGCAGCTGTTCTCCATGCCCAGCATCCACAGGGCTTCTTTCATAACACTCTCAGATGTTTATTTATCCGTGACAATGACCTTTGGATTGGCTGAAGCAGGTTTTATCTAACCTTTATTAATTGCTGTTTGGAAGAGACACAGATATAAATAAAAGAGTGATTGCTGTCGTAACAGCAAGAGATAACCAGTTACTATTCACAAAAGTTGGCAGGATAACAGAGAAAACTTGTAACAAAAAATGAATTTAGCAAGACTTCTAGATTTCTCTACAGTTGTTCACCACGCCATTAACCCTAAGGCCAAAGAATTTAAGAGCACACTAGCATTAATTAAATCTGGAACTCGAGTTTGTAAGGACAAGTTTAGGAAACGAGGCAGAAAGAAGATGAACAGGATGGTGCTGGTACAGGATAAAATCATTTATTTTGTTGGGACCAAGCCTATGGTAAAAGTGCTTTGCATTAACATTTTGCATCTCTCCAATATAGATGCCAAAGAATTCAACTTTCGTAATTCTTGTTAAACTCAACATCCTGCTATGGATAAAAAGTCAAGCAAAGGATTTACCATTCATCTAATTAAAAAATTCTTAAAACATAACCATAATATAACAAACAACTAATACTATTAGTCCAGTTATAGACATGGGAACACACTTGAAACATAAACCAAATTAATTAACAGTACCACAGCTGAAGTTGTTGTCCTACAAAATCTCCCATTATATACCTCTTTTTTTTCTGGTATTATCCCCATCCTTCCATTGCTCTTCTGGTCTTAAGGTCAACAGATTTGGTCAGGTGGGAAAAGCTTTGGAAATCTGGGAGAACCTTGAGCTCTTCAGCAGAAGGAATGTGATGTTAATGACAGAGGCACAGGATGGTGCTGGTGACAATTTTCGCTTTCTCCTCACTCTTGTGTCCACTTGGCATGTATTTCTAAGTGCAAGTAATGTATTTCAGACCTTGCTCTTTTTTACTCCTCTGTAACTTCATGCTACAGACAATTTTGCTTTACAGGGTGCATTGTATGTTAGGCAATTCTTATTTATCCTTTTTGTTACCCAAAAAAATGGCCTTGTCCAGCTCCTAAGATTGTTTCTTTTAGTAACTTACTATTGGTTGATAATCATGGAGTCTTTGTTTATCAGCCTATGTCCACACCTAAAAGGACTCTGGTGTCACCCTGAGCCTGCACTCCTTTACTCTGCATCATCATTAAACTGCAGAACCAATTCATTTTTACAGAGCACCATTACTTGCTATGGCTGCGAGCACCAAAATTATTAATAATGGGAATTACTCCACATGGTTATACAAAGGTAAACAGAACTGAAACGAACTAGATGACAGACACCTGGTTATTAAATAACTATTGTTACAACTAAGCAAGCTAAACCAAGACTCCAGTCAAGCCAAAACAGAGCAGACAAGGCAAGTCTGAAAGCTGCTGGCCTGCTGATCCCTCTGCTGTGCACTTAACGCAGAGCTAAAGCTCCGATAGTAGGGATGTCGTTCGGTATTTACTGACCACTGTTACCCTTTCAAATTTCTTCCTTTCACAGAAAGCTCTCTTACAAGGGCGTAAGAGCATTTTCTGCATACTGAATATCTGGATCTAGATCAACAATAACCCAGTTTATGCAAATCTTTTCAGATGTAGGCTAGTTCTTCACCATGGTCCAAGCTCCTTCACCTGTCCTCACAACCGTGAGAGCTAATCCTTGACCTACCTAAGCCACTGGGAACCACCATATTCACTGTTGAATATTGCCCACAAGTTACAAAAAACTTATCTGATAGACTTTCTGAGGCCTCCATTCCATTGGCCAGTGCTAGACAGAAGGCACAAACCCTGACTAGTCCTTGGCTAATTTTGTTCTCCAGGAAAAATTCCATTTTGATCCGGGATGTTGAAATACTGGCAACAGAATGCATCTCACAGTATGGGCTCCCACCTGCACAACATCCCTATGTGCTTCCTGCAGTCTTGAGATTAAAAGGTAGAAAAGAGTTTTACCCATTTCTGCTTCCCTGAGGAAACAGCAGATTTTCTACTCTGTAGACAATGAGGAAAGGATCTGGGATTTTGATTTTCAGCCTAAATTTAGACAGGTTAGGCCCCAGTCCTGGTGCAGACACAATGTGAACAAGCCACAGAATAGGCTAGGAAAAACAAAGAAAAGTTCTGCAGATGCTCTACTTAGGAATACTGTCCCCTGGGAACTAGCAGAATCTCACCACTTTGAAAATTTATTAAGTGAGCTTACAGCAATATTTGGGAAGTGCATGCAAATAATTGAATCCTGCTTAGGTAAAGACTTGGGCAGAATGTCCTGCAAGTAACAGGCCTTTTCCACTACTAACAACATTTTCAAGTGATGAAAAGAGAAGCTTGCAGAATCAGAAATTCAATAACCTCCTCCATATGTCTGAACAGAAAAGAACTAGAACCAGAAGGAAATTAAAATTCATAGTGTTTCTTGTCTTTGCTTCAATATTTGCAACCAGAAAAAGGCACTACAAAACAGGGTACAAAACTTTTCCTACAGGCTGTTCTTGACATCTACAAAGTTTACATGAAACTGTGCAGGATGAGCCAAGAGACTGCAGATCGGTGAGTTGAAGGCAGATGCTAACGTAAGTACGGCAACCACGTCGTGCCATATTGAGCCCTTTCTCAGAAATATCGACATGCAGCAGGTTTATTAAGGGCAAATGATGGAATTAATACGGGTCTGTAAGAAATTGCAATATTAAAAGCAGTGGTGGAGGCTGGGGCGATCAGCCAGGATGGCATCCATTACGCTATTCAGGTAAGGTACAAAACCATGACAAAATAATTGATTTCTTGATAGCACAAAAAGACTTAGCTGCAGCCTTTTTAGAACAGTGCCAAATGAAGAATGAATTTTAGTTGGTCAGGACAGGGAGTTGTTACTTTTCTAAAATTTAGGTTAATTAGTGGAACAATTAGTGTACCTTTAATAATCAATAACAGAACAACGCAAAACCGCCGTTGCCTCGTTGTTGAGATAGGCTGGGCACATTCAACAAAGTTGTCTAGTTTGTAAAGATGTCAGTAAAATCTCACCACATATATTCCCAACCTCAATTCACATTTTAAAAATACGATAAGAATTATCCACAAGTAAACACACTTTACGTTCTCATTAAAAAATATGGATTTTAGAAAGTAGCCTCTTATTCAGTTGTTCTCAGTAATACTTAAACACACACATACCAGTCACCACATACGTATTCATAACGAAGCTTTATGTTCAGGAAGAAAAATAAAAAGATACTTAATATACATAATACTAAGGGGTTTCAAACACTTTATCCAAAGCCATCATTTAAGGTTGTTTATTAAAAAATAAAATAAACATCATTGTTGTGTTCAAAAACCTTTTTTTGATCTAAGAATCATGCCAATATTCTAATTAAACAGTTCTGAAGCTGCTAATAATATCTCATTAAAACGATGCTATGAACGTTGAGTCTGATAGGGATTAAGATACAGTTGGATTATGTATAATCACATTTTTCTGTCTATTTGCCAAGGCTTTAGAAAAGATTTTGTAGCGTTCATGAAGCAGGAAAACAAGTTTGTGTGCTTGACGTTAAACAGATGTCATTGTTTTGCAACAGCACAAAAAGTTCAAGGTAAATCTTTCACAGTGATAACTTCCTTGATAACACTGATAAAAACTCTTACTATATCTAAGAAGAATTGTTAACATTTTCAAATCAGTCAGTGTTCTCAGAATCCATGGGTTTTCCTATGCTGTCTTGGAAGCAGTCAATTCTATCAACTTTCTCAACTGAGATTTCTGGAAGATCATTAACAAGTTTAAATTCAGATTGAACAAGACTATTTCCTTTTTAAAAATCTCCATAAAACAAGACACATGCATCCTCACAGATTATCCAGCTGGTTTCCATCTCATGTTACCCTTATTCCAACATTTCAGGGCCTAATTCAATCACATTGTGTTCAGTTGTGTTATTAAAAATATGGAAAGCGGTTTTACTCATTACAAATCCAACAAAACTACACCAGTTTGGATAATCTTAGGATATATCCTAAAGTAATTCCCAAATAAAAACCCAGCTGATGACAAATATTGGTTATTCATGATAAAACTTGTGGGGTTTTAAAAATACTGTAAATTTGGTTTGTATTTTTATGCTACACTGAATTCCAAAAAACCCTGAGTCCTTTCCAAATGAGTTACAAGTGAGTAACAGAGGACACAAGTTTTAATATAACAAGTTCTTCTTCTTTTCTTTTTTTTCAACTAAGTGCTTATAGAGGGCAATGGGTGTTAAAGTTCCTTCATACATCGGTTAAATCACTGGTGAGTTAAAGAGAGCACAGCTCTATTACACAAGCTGGAGAAAGCATTCAGTGTCTGTCGCCTTTGATATAAGGTATTGGCAATGCCCTTCAAAAAATCAGTGCATTCTCAGGCTGACAATCGGCTGAAACAGTTCTTAAAATCAGAAAGAAATGCTTTATTTCACACTACAGGGGACGTAAATCCTAGTGGCTTGAACTTCCATCTACTGCCTTTTAATAACCTCCTTCGCTATCCTCCAGTCAGTTTTTAAATGAACAGAGAAAAATAATGCCAGCCCGAGCCCTTAAATTAGAGCTGCAGTTAAGAATTGTTTTCCTTTAACCCTGAAATACAGTCCACCTAATTATTGTCATCACCGTGCTTTTTCCTTTAAAAGCAAATATTGACCCTTCCTGCAGCCAGCCCTGGCAGAGCTCAGGTGCCTGTGGTGGCGGCTCTGCAGCATCCAGCATTCCAGCAACCACGGGACAGAATTCAGCAAAAGGGAAAAAAAAGAGAGACTGAAATTAAACATGAAAAGCAGAGATCTGCCCCAAGCCTTGACAATGCCGAACTGACGCTGTGATGTGGGAGACCCAGCCGCAGGTGACAGAAGAGAACCTTGGTCCCCAGCAGTAGCTGGTTTATAATAGGGGTGATGCCCTCAATCTCTGAGGAAGGGATTTGTGTGGCATCACTCACAAGCGCTCTCTGGGAGCAAGCGTACAGTACAGCTCTGGTCTTAAAGAAAACTAAAATCTCCTGCAAAGGTAAGGCTAGCCTGAACAATCTGGTTAAATGGACATAAGAATAGGAAGGAGGATTAAATCAGAGAGGATGCAGCTCAGAATACAGTGGCAAGGAAATCGGTGAAAAATGCCCCACTTCGAAAAGAAACTTGCCCAGATACCCCTTCCAAACTCTGCCTGCTACCACAAACATCGCTGTCAGAAAAAACACTTACACGTGCGCTTCTCTGATTTCTTTCAAAGTTGTGTGTGCTCTGCTGGAGGCTCTTTCTAAATCAAGTTCACAGAGGAGAAAAACACACAGATATTAATTTAACTAAAGCAATTCTCACATCTTCCTCCTTTTGAAACAGAGAAGTTTTAGGCATTTCGTTAGAGGAAAAGATCTTTCTGTGCCAATAGTCCTGAAATTTTTTAGGTGACTACTTTTTACTTTGTGGTGGGCTCCTAGCCACTGGAGTATCTGCAGAAAATGAATTAGAAAGCCTAATGATGAGAATATTAACAGATTTAGTCATCCAGAGGTAAGTTCAAATACTTAAAACGGAAACTGATTCTAAAAATGTTGCTTATTCCACAAAGTACTTGTGGGTTTGAATGTTTCACAGGAGGATAAACAGGTACAAATGATAGGAAGCAGTGCCACCGAAGGCAGTCTCTCCCGTGTTTGCTGGTTTTACATCAGAGGAGTTCACACCCAGACCAACAAATATCGGTATAGTCACAAAGAAAGACGTGATATTCCACACTACAGGAACAGGAATGAGCAGCAGGGTACACTGGAACACAGTCCTGAGCTGGTAAGCGCTGGCGGTTTGGGTAATGAAATCTGCAAAGCAGTTGTGCAAACTGGGTGACAACGTTACAGCGTAGAACAGCTTCTTCATCTGATGTAAAGCACTCTAGGCTCAGCGTCACTAAACGTTTCAAATAATTTTGCACCAGCTGTTAAACTGACAGAGCTTATTCCAATGTATAAACTAACAGAGTTTATTTTGAGAGCTTTCTCTGACAGAGCTTAATTCTGACAGGAGGTGGGAAAATACCACTGGTCTGAGCTTCATCAGCTCTGATATGCTCAAATTAGTGCATGGTCAAAGACAGAACATACAGAAATATCTTGAAGTTATAACATTCTAAAATAAATTGATCAACTACCAATATTTTTACAGAATTTTAATGTAGAAAACCCACATTAGCCATTTGGATGATGATAGAAACCAAGAGTAACTCTGCTATTAATTACAGGAAAACCTAGGTCCAAGTAAGGCAGAGAGTTATCCTGTTTATTCCACATCTACTCCTATTTTTCATATTTATCCTAGAATTTTATATGTATTAAGGTTACGGGGGTTTTAAGATTAAAACAATGTTGTCTTTAAAATAAGAATAAAAAAAGACCGCTAAACCTTATATTCAGCTCCTGTATTCTTTTCAATCTTGGAACCTCTACTCATTTTTACTATCTTCATTGGTTATGCTTCCTTTACTTCAGGACAGGTTTTAATTAAATATTCACAATATTTGCTGTAAAAATATTCAATCATTTCTGTGGTGGCTAAAATAAGATCACAGTCATCCAACCTGTACTTCAGTGAAATGTTTAATTATCTCTCTACAAAACAGGTGAAATCATAAAACATACTTTCTAAAGGAGATAACAAGCTTTAATTCAGGATGTTTACAACCAAGGGGAATCATATTAACTGCAGATGTTAATTTACCATAACAAGACAGGTCTACTGCTAACTACTCCTTCTTTTAAAAAGAAAAACATTTGAAATAATTATTTTAACTGCAGGTGTTGGTAATTTTTTTTACAAAAGTATTTAAAACCCCTCCTGTCTTTCGGCTGTGTTTACAACCGCGGCTTTATTCATTCTAACAATAGATAAAACGCGACTAAAAGCTGCTTGTTTATGCACTTGTCGACAGCAGAAAAGCATCATCCGGGGGCCACAGTCCTGCAGTGTGTTTATTGTTCTGACTCAAAAGCCTTTCAGCTGTTCTGATTGAAATGACCATGGCCAAAACCTATGGGTAGATAAAAAACTTTTTTTTTCCCTTTTCTAGCTCTTTATGTACCCACTCATGTACACTGTGTTCTGAAACTAAAAATTATCAATTCTGATACACTGATTTTTACACAGAGATTGTGCTTCTCCCACCTGAATGTGAGCTGAAAACACACAGAACCACTCAGTCCACATCCCTGCAACTGAAAGTTTCTTCCGAGAAGCAACAAAGAAGTTTTAAAGTGTGGGGGGTTTTCAGTTTGCAATTACCATCAGAAAAAAAAAAAATGAACCCCTAACAACATTCTTAAAATTATCTACTCTAGAATGTTTACCACTGGTAATGTAAAGATTAATTGTGATATGGAACAAAATTTTTATCTGGGAGGTGTTTTCTAATTGCAAAATGTACTTCTGTACAATTTTATATTGTCAGGTCAATCAAAGTAGCAATCTATCACTGCTTAACCATCACATCCCAATGATGGAAGGATGTTTACAAATCCAAATTTAAATGGTTAGGAAGGTTAGGAAATATACTGTCAATATTAGCTGCATATTGCTTTACTCTATCTTGGCAAGAAAATGGATTATTCCTTAATGTAAGACTCCAGAACCATGCAATAATTATATAAAAGTTTGAGATTAAAAGCAATTTTTCTTTATCAAGTACTCTTGATTATGACAGCCTTCAGAAAATTGTCCTGATAATTGCTTATATGCGCATATCCCTCCTGAGAAGGTATGTAGTTTATATGAGCTAAAAAGTGGCCACAATGGGACAAACTGAAATCAACTGTTTAAATCCAAGAACTACCAAATTATTTTTTTCTGACTTCAATTTACAATGAAATTTCTAGAAATTCTGCTTGGAACAGAAGATAAAAAGGCAGGTCAAGCCAATTGATTCCCGCTGATGGATACACTGTGATGCTGACAGAATTGTACAAGTTAAAGACTGGCCTCTGAGAGCATATTTTTTATCAGCTCTCAAAAACAGAAGTGCAAAAGTATAATCCCACGCTAAATAATATATTGAAAAGTGATCGAAGAATTCCATCTGAAAAGATCTATACAGAAAAACAGGGTTTTTTTCCTCCCTCCAGTGAAAGAAACATGATCTGCAGAGGATTTATCTCATATACCTTTTCTCTTTGTGTACATCCGCATCCTGGTCTGACCTCCTCCTGTGCTCTTCTAGTCCCAAAGTAACAAACACAACAGATTCAAATGGAGCAACTGCTGTAATTCTGAGAACCCAGAGAAATACTTGTATTTCTGATCTTTCAGTGCCAGGTCTGCCACAGACACACGGCATTTCAAAGTACTTTTCTCATAACATATAAAAGTCTATTTTCAAATTTCACATCAGTTAGTTTGGTCTTCTGCAGATGAATAGCACATGTCATCGATAGAAATCTTAATAAGAAAATATTTAAACAGTAAGAACAATGGAATTAAAAATAGTGCATTGGCACATGTATTCTTCCTCACTCATATCTACAAAAAAATTTATGTCAATTTAGAAAATCAAAATTAGACTTTTAATCATTGTTTCTATCCCTAAGCCAGCATCTGAAAATCCATTCATGTCTTCTCTGCTTCACATCTCATCAAGACCACGAAATTAGATCTTAAGCTGAAAATCCAAAAGTTGAACAAATCCATAGTTTATTTTTCTGCAGATTTATTGGCCTACAATGAACACAGTACTAAAGGTACGAAGGGGTCAGGAGCATACAGAAGACAGAAGCTGGAAAAACAGAAGTGGTAAGAATCCACTTCACTGAGTGTTTCTTTTTCAACAACAAAAAAAAGCAAGCCATTATTTTCTCAAGAAAATATAAACAATACCTGTCTCATTCTCTTTGCATTTTACTGCCTAAAATCTCACTTTGATCCATATTTCTTCTGTAGTATGCTTCTCTTCTTTATTAAGAAACATGTGGAAGCAGAAGTAATTTCCAATCCTGGCTGAACAAAATTCACATCAAAATGAATGTGATATGCTGTGCACTGGGTATGCTTTTGGATGATTATTCTCACAGCTTACTGAAGTGGGTCAAAGAGAAATTAATCAGTTACTAACATTGCTACGGAAGCTGAATCAATAATTTTGCTTGCTTTTCAGGATGTCAAATTTAAACAGAATAAATAAAAACTGTTGGAGACCACTGTATTCTGCAGCCCCTGTGGAATCGCCTGTTCTCTTTCTTTCATCATTACTGAAAAAAGATGTAATTTCTGCACTACGTTTTCACATAGTGTAGGACATCCATCCCCTCTTCAGTGGTCCTGGGTGTACTATTCCGTTTGCCTAATTCAACTCATCGATCGCTTTGGGGAAAAGTGGAATGATACAGTAATCAGAATCTCTGCTACCTCCTGCTAACCTGGATGCATTCCTAAATAGCTCCCATTATGGGCTTCAGTCACATCTTGCATCCCTAGTGCTGGTAGCCTCGTCTCTTAACAGGTGGACACATCTGTTCTGCTCTGCCAAATTCAACTTATGGTGATTGTGCTTTGAAATATTTGCATAGTTTATTCCAAATACCACGCACATCTGTTCAGACTTATTATTACCTTGAAGTCATTGTTTAGTTAAATAAAGAGGTATTTGTAAACTCTTCAGTGGCTGTACAAATATATATGTTTTAAAATACTCTTAGGATATGATCTTTGGTTTTATTTTAGCCACCAAGTAGGTTATCTTCTCTATTTTAAGGAAATAGTAACTACAGATAGAAATAGTAACTGATAAAAAGTCACATACTAACAAACAGAAAAAAAACACTCAACAAATGAGAAGGTTCATACTGCTAACAGAATAGCTAGTATGCTTTAATACTGAGAATGCTAGAAAGCATGATTTTAAAAAGAAGTTGTACCTCACACAGTGAAAAAGCAACTGTCCCACATATTCTAATCTTTTCTGAAATCATGAAAGTACATGCCAGGTGAAGAAACATGGCCAGGTAAAGAAACATGGCCAGGTAAAGAAACATGGGATGGAATACAAACAGCGGAGAATATGAAGAGTAACTTGGAAGGTCCCTATCATGGTCTTCAGTGAGAACAGGGGGTTTTTACCTAGAAATATTTTGAGAGATACAGCTGCATTTATTGTTGGGGTTTTTTTTCATTTATAATAACATTAAAATAGTCACCTGGTGATTCTTTGCCTCCTCCCATTTAAACATACCAAAAGGAGTTTCTGAGAAGAGTGTGAAGAGTCCATGAAAACTCGTGTCTGTGGGCGTTCTCAGGTCACTGTTTGAAGTTTGCGAAGGGCATGAGTCTCACTCGCCAAGACAGCTCTCACAGGTCAATCAATACTTCAGAGATCAGATAGAATTTAATCCACAGAGCAATTTAGTTGTGTGTTATATCAATCTCAGGTTTTATGTGCGTAAATAAAGAACTGAAAATCTAAAAAATTACAGGTTGGTTGTTGCTCTGCTCTGAAGGCAGTTAAAATCTCTGGGAACTTAAGTCCTCAGCTATGATATTTATATTTGTACAAGAGTGCCTTCATTTTTTCAAGGTTGGGTGTCTACTATGTAAATTCCATTTATCTCTGCAAATTAAACTTTCCTCTATTTTTCTTATTATAGGAGGGCCTCACCTGAAGGAAGTCTAGTAGATTTTATCTGGCATAAAATGCCATATATTTTAGGAAGCTCATTTCTTTTAAACCAAAATTCTGGAGATTTATTGAACATTATTTTCCAGGATCTTGAAGGACAGAGAGTCAATTTCTCTTGTGGAGACAACGCATGAAATAACAATAATAACATGGCTGTAATATTACTATACAACGATGTGTATAGTATAGTAATGTAGTATTAGCTGTCATAGATGAAGGTGTTGCACTGAAGGAAAATAGCAAGCATGAATCAGCATGATTCTTTATGCCAGGTGCAAGGACTCCTGCCTGGAAAGAACTATGTCCAAGTACTGACCTGTTCTTCAGTGGATATGGGAACTTTATTCTCTGCATAACATGAAACAAATGTTGAGGTTTTTCTCACTAAGTTGAGTGGTCTTGTTACAAATTCTTATTAGTGGTTGCTCCTGCTCTTTTTAATTATTCTGTATGAGAAGAAACTGCTCCAACAGAACAGTCTCAAAGGCACTCTTGTGACGAGTCCACTAAAAGCATGAGTTTGAATCCTGTCACGCTAGGAGAGACTTCACGTTACACTTCTCACGTCTTCAGTGTCATAGACCAGACATTGCCAGGGAGGCAGGCAAGCAGAATTACTGATGGATGGAGGAGGCTAGTGTCACTCTTCTTTATGAAAATAAAGAACTCTCATATTGACCTTCAAGAGCCACAGCTCAGAGTGGTGGATTTCAAACCAAAGGAGAAAACTTGAAGTCTCTTTACATTTAGAGGCAGGCAAGCTGTGCAAGACTGCTCACTCTGCTGCCACTTCCTAACAACTGTACTCAGCAAGTTGGCCTTTCTGTTAGGGAACTCATCAAGCCCTATATTTTATATGGAGTCAGAGACCTTATTCAGGTAGACCTCTCTTAGTAGCAAGGCGCTAGAAAAGTTCAGGAATAACAAGGAGACCTTGCAGTCCTGCTGGCAAGATCCATTTTCAACTAGCTTCTTAATGACAAATTTCTCTAATCAAATAGTTAAACACATTTTTATCTCTGAAGAATGTTAAAATCTATACATTTAAATTGCATATATCTCTATCTAGCTCTGAAGAAATATCTCCTTATTAAATTGCAGTGTTAGAAAAGAAATTAATTTTTAATAGGATCAGAGCCTTCTGATGTAGCTGAGGTACAATTCTACTTCCAGTTCTGAACTACTGAACTTTTGTATATAGAAATCAACTCAAATCATACTTGTGGGTCTGCAATAGCCTCATCATTAATGCAGATTGATTCAAATGTGAATTTTTTTCAGTCCTCGGTGCCATATGAATTACATATGGCACAAAATTCTCAAGGTCCTCCTAAACTAAGTTGGAAAACAAACTATCTAGAAAACAACATTCCAGGAAAACAAACAAACAAACCAACCAAAAAAAAAACAGCCAAAAAGGTTTCAAAATTTCTTTGTTTTGTTTTACAGCAAGATTACTGTCTTGGAATGACTGTTTTTCATGGACTATGAGAACTAACTCCTGTCAAGCTCAATATC
Organism: Apaloderma vittatum; assembly: GCF_000703405.1. Lineage (NCBI taxonomy): Eukaryota > Metazoa > Chordata > Aves > Trogoniformes > Trogonidae > Apaloderma > Apaloderma vittatum. The sequence continues at coordinate 13,801 of NW_009698789.1, read as the reverse complement.
CAGAAAAGACGGACTTTATCCACAGTGTAGTAAAGCAATGCTCTATAGTCTCTCAAGTTCTGAGGAGAGATATAAAATAGAATTCTGTGTAATTTTTTATACTTTCTTTCAAGGTAAGTAGAAATCTTGGGATGGTGATGGGATTTGAGAATCTTTCGTTTGTTTTTTTTTGCCAAAATCATTGTTTCCTCAAAATGTGTTGGTATTCAGAATACTTCAGTCGTCTAAATCTGAAGGCTGTCTAGAAGGGCTTGTAGAATTTCCACAGTTTCCTGTAGATCTCCAGAAGTTGTCTGATGATTGCTTCACACAGGTAGCTCGACAAATAGCGTCAAATCATCTATAGCACTGCCTTCAAGCCACACATCTGCTACTTCAGCCAAATTAAACCATTACACTACCTACTTAAAGACCTACATTCCAGAATTACAATGTTCTAATGAAAAAAGAGAGCCAAATGGATGTCTGCATACCTAGACAGACTCATGGCCAGGCTTCCATATTAGCACTAAAGTCTGGCTGAACGCGGTGGCTCCAGGTGGCCGTGAAGGTGTGCCTGACTTCCTCCCAGCCAGGCGGCTCCATGTGCCAGTGCAAGGATTGTTATCTTACATGCAGGCAGCCGTTTCCTCCTATGTTGCAGTTTTGGCTTCTTGAAACTTCTCCTCAACTTGGAAATGAAAATTCCATGTATTTATATACATATAATGGAAGGAAATTACAATAAAATGTTATTATATATTTCATTCCATATTGCATGGAGAAAGCCCACCCTCTAAAAAGCAAAGCTTTTTAAAAACTAAATTGCATAAAGCCAACACTCTGGAGAATGAACTCTCTAAGAAAAAAACACTAAATTAATAAAAAAAATTAAATCTATGAATCAAACACTTTTCATTTTAGGCCTAAAAAGCTCTATATGAAGCATGTTCTATTATAAGTGAAAAAAACAGAATCTAACAGAAAGATTCCCTCCCAAAGTCCCAATCTCATTTCCCTCACAAGTCTTTCTGCTTAGAGAGACAGAAAAATACATATTAATAATTATGACTGGAGAGAGTTACAGGAGCATTCACATATTCCAGAATTGTCCTGGGTGTCTGTCAGGATGTCATATGACATCAGTGAATCACTACAATGATTACTTGAGAAAGTACTTGAGGAATAAGACATAAAAGAAAATTTAGCATGTATTTAGGTTTACATTCTTTAGTACATGGCATATGTTGTTTTTATACATGCATAAATAACTACATACATTAACATACAATTCACTAAATATTATACTTATATCCCTGATTTCTTTGACTAGTTGGAAATATATCTTTTATACACAACCATATTTTATAAAGGTCCTGAATTCTCAAGGTCCCAACATTACATTGCAAAACAAATGAAAAAATCAGGTCTCAGACAAGGATTTTATCTTCCATGAAAGGTATTTCCAATTACTGTTTTAAGACATCACTTAAAATTAGAGCTGTGAAAATCCAGTGCACATTCACTTTCACAGATCATTATTTGACAGTGAGATACATCACTCCTATCTAATTCATATCTTTAGTTTTATATAAACCTAATAAATCTCAAATTGTTCCTTCATAGTCATAGCATAATTTGTTGATATATCAAAGAGGGAAAGAAGACAGGCAGACAGACAGAAAGAGAGAGACGGAGAGAAAGAGAGAAAGAAGTAGAGAAGGGGGGGAGAGAGAGAGAGAAGGCAAAGAGGGAAAGAAGACAGGCAGACAGACAGAGAGAGAGAGACGGAGAGAAAGAAAGAGAGAAAGAAGTGGAGAAGGGGGGGGAGAGAGAGAGAGAAGGTGCAAAAGAGAGAGAGAGAGAAAGAAAGAAAGAGAGAAAGAAAGGAAAAGAAAAGAAAGAAAGAAAGAAAGAAAGAAAGAAAGAAAGAAAGAAAGAAAGAAAGAAAGAAAGAAAGAAAGAAAGAAAGAAAGAAAGAAAGAAAGAAAGAAAGAAAGAAAGAAAGAAAGAAAGAAAGAAAGAAAGAAAGAAAGAAAGAAAGAAAGAAAGAAAGAAAGAAAGAAAGAAAGAAAGAAAGAAAGAAAGAAAGAAAGAAAGAAAGAAAGAAAGAAAGAAAGAAAGAAAGAAAGAAAGAAAGAAAGAAAGAAAGAAAGAAAGAAAGAAAGAAAGAAAGAAAGATCTATCTTTCTGGTTTCAGAAACTGATCCAAAACCTTCTCTCTACATTGTCCATCTGTATCCAGGCATTTTCCAATACGAACTAAACTAGTTCACTCTTCCCGTCAAAATCATGCCAAAGATTAGAGAGTATATTTCCACACATGAGATATAAAAGAATAAATTCAGTTAAAATTGGGCTTGCATCACATTTATAGGGAAAACAAAATCTTTTCTCTGTACATATACTCTCTCTCACACACATCTGCCACCACAGGTACTAAATACATTCAGTAAGGGTTAACTGAGTCCTTTCTCTTTTAAAAAAATCTCTCCACTTTTTATGGAGACAGAAACTATGCTGGAAACAATCCACACAGTAGCATTCACTCAAATTTCCCATTGTATTTTATTACCTCTAGTTTAGTATCAAAAACGTCAAGTATGTGACATGTTTCATGTCACCAAAAGGTTGTGAAGGTTTGAAGAACGTCCATGAATTCCCTGAAGGTTTTATAAACACCAAGAGAGGCCTCATTCATGCACTGCCTTTTGCCTTGCCTGCCAAGGTCGAATGTCCCTTGTACCTTAAATTCCCTAGAAATGGCCACAGCGGTGTGCGAAACCTGCACCTCAGCAGCTCTAGAACCACAACACTCCTTCTCCCACTGTGATTTATTTTTTTTTGTGAGGGGCCCTGCCGCAGCCTGAAATACATCAGACAAGCTGAGAGAACGAGGTAACCTACCAGAGTTTTCTACAAGAATTTTAGATGAAAGTAAAAATTATTAAAGGGAATTTATCTTCCTGATGCAAATGCAATTACAGGTCTAATTCACCTTTCCAGGCTTAACATTTTGTAATTCCTTTGAATTCATTGGAATAATGCTGAAATAAAATTGGACTAATGATACACTGGGGGTGTTTGCATCAGCGGGATCCCTCATAGCAGTGAAAAGAAGCAGAGCGTTATTGTCTAGCTCTAGCTACTTGAAAGAAGAAGGCTGACAGATATTTAGAATGGACTCATAATGCTGGAATTAAGCTGTTAAAAGTTAAGTTCAGGTTTCATTTAAGGGAAATTACTATGAATATGAGAAATTATTATGAATATGAATTTTTTTTTACTGCAGCATACTCTACCAAGGGAAATTAAACTTTATCTTGTAGGGCTTTGCATGTCTGTTACTAAAGATCAGATTTTAAAGATCTCAGTAGTACATTTCTTGGACTGGAATAGAAAAGTCTGATTATCTTTCTTACACTAGAATTGTTCTTGGTACTTGTGCCATGAATTACTTTTTTGATAATAAATGAAGAGTGAGGTTCACACTGGAGATGAGCGCTCCCATCTGCAGGCACTTTTTAAAAATCAGACTGAAGCCTAGTCAGTATTAAGACGGGTCTGACTTTTCAGTACTAGAATACTATTTTCCAGTTCAGAATCCCCAGACATTTGTCTTCTGCCCAGCTGGGAACCAGATGACAGGTGAACAGAACTGACAGAGCTACTGGCCGCTACTTACTCACACACACCTTCAGACTCAGATCTCAAGCAGAGCAGGGAATAGCCTTGGATCAGCAGAAACCTAAACTGGCTCATTGTGCTACATGTTTCCTATTTTTACTGCCTCGGAATCTTGGAAACTATTTACTAATTTAATTTGTTGTGATTAATACATTGTTCCAGCATTTCCAACTGTTACAGTCTGCAGGAGAATTTGCTTATAACGATGGCTAAACTCAACAGCAAATTTTAACAACAGGAATTAGAGCGCCATTATGCAGAAATGTCTAGCAAATTACGCAATTGTATCTCCCACAATATAAACCTCAAATATATTAAACCTCTCTTTGTTTCTTTGAAACTGCTAGCCTGGGTGTCAGCCAAAATGTAAAATTCACAAAGGCAATTTAATTATTTTTTTTTTAATCCTATGGGCTTTTCAGAAGACTTTTAGCTGAAGCTCTAGGTCTGTATTAGCTCTGTGGATACAAAATTTGTATTTGCTTACATAAACTGGATGCTTATTGCAGGTTATAAGTAACATTCCAAATATGAGTCCAATGTCTTAGAAACCAGTACTAATAAGCACGCAGTCCAAAGTGATTTATAAATGCATAAAAATGTCAGGTTAGCAAATCCAAGGACATTTACAAAACAAGCAATAGAAGTAGTAAACACTCAGCAGACACTGAAAGGCACAGGTGAGTATTTTTGCTCCAACAAACTATCACTAGAAATGCACATGAATGCAAAAGGTAAAAAAAATAAGGGAATCTGTGACTGTAATTTGAGAATACTGCAAACATTTTATAGAGTTCTAAATAATTTGCCAAGCAAGTGACGCATGTTCCAAATAGCAAGAGACAAACTTCAAAAGCTTCTCCAGTCTTCTGCATGCAAAGCAACCAACTCTTTCATCAACTCCCTTCTCCTAACTTTCCCTAATTCCCTTATCCTAAACTATTTCACACTTTACTAATCCCTACAGCTTGAATTCTCTGGGGTTTTTTTTTTTCCAACCCCAAGTTCCTTCCACTGCCCTGTTCCTCTTCCAGCTCCAGCACTCCTTTCATCTTTTCTAATAGTCTTACTAGAGGTCTTTAGCAGAGTCTGCAATGACATTTCACAGTCTCAAAGTGGCAGCTGCTACAAGGTTAAATCCTTTGGGTTTCTTCCACTGCCGTCCTCAAAATGCACTATATGCCCCAGCGCATGAGAGAGGTTGACTCTGGTGGAGGACAGAACGGCTGCCTTCTTTCAGTCAGACCCACGGTGTCAGATTTTTTTTTCTTTTCTACTTTGTGTTTCATCACTGTCTGCTGGCAGTACCTCAAAGTGCTGCTCTGAGCCTGCTCCCTGCACCCTCCAGCACTCTCAGCTCCATGAATTGGTTGGGAAACCACTGACTGCGCATCATCCCTGTCTTACTCATGGTTCTGCTGCTGCTGCCATGGATTTCAGACCCAAGCAATGTCACCTTCCAGAAGAAACATCAACATCTAATTCTGTATTGTATCTCTTGCATCTAACTCCCGTGAGGACCAGTTCTTTTCAAAACACAGCAGCTTTATATGAATACAACTACAAACCATACACCACAACCTTCTCTCTGCCCTCCCAAGTTTTACAGTGCACGGTTGCTCAGCTGCTGAACACAACCCTACTGCTCTATGGTCCCTTCCTCCAACCTAATCTTATCAATTACTAGCTATGCAGAGAGGCAAAAATAAGAAAAAAACAAAACCAGGTATATTGTTTGTAGGACAGGACACTTGTGATAGAAATAAAATGTATATTTTTGGAAGGAGATATATGAATAAATGAAGTTGGAAGTAAAGATAGCTTGAGTATCTTGTTTTCATGGGTTTAGTGCCAGACGTGATGCGTGCGTAAGCAGCTACTTAAATGACATATTCCAACAAAATGGTCTGTGTTTCAGCATTGTGTGTCTCTGATTTCAGCTACATTTCAGGCGGCTTTCCAATGTGGGGATCAAGGTAGGTTGCTAATTTCAGCTCACTTCGGCGGTGGCATTTTGGCACAATGTTCTTGTGCTTGCATCAGCTACAAAGTAGCAAGTACAACAGTTCTCTAGATACTTGAAATTTAAACTTGTGAAACTATTTCTTAATGAATTTATGCATTCAACTTTTGGGGGAAAAAAACAGATTATTGTATTCATTTCTTCTCTAAGTCACATATTAGTACTATCTCCAAGGACTCATTATGGACTCTTGTGGGGCGTATGTCTGCACTCAAAATAAAAACAAACACATATTCTTGCAGAAGCACTGTGCTTCCAGTCTCCTGTAGAGACAATTATAAACTACCATAATGATTTACTGTAACAATTGCAATTTATAATTTAGATTATAACTATTACAATTTAATATAAATACTATAACAATTGTAAAGATAATTCAAACTCCTAAACTGACAAAGATTCTGTTGCCTGAATTTATGAATTACAATGAGTCATGAGGAGCACGTAAGTCTTAGAAATAAGGGGTTTTATCTGTGTCTGTGTGTCTGCCTTTTAAAGAACTTTAACTCTAAGGAAATGAACAGGGCTTGGCAACAGCTATATAATCTATAACATTCTCATTTCAAGAAACTTCATTTAAATTTACATACAGAGTGTGCTAGACACTTTATAGCCTACCTATGGTTACAAAGACTTGGTTCACGTCCCAGAGAGCTTGTGCTCTAACTTGAAGACTTGATGAATAGAGTGGAGAGAACGCAGAATAAAGAAAACTGAGTTTTGTAGGATAGCGAGTATACAGTTAACAATATGAATATAGAGTAATATTTATTATACATTAGAAAGATGTATTTGGAAATGAAATCCACATGGCTCAATATGAAAATAAGTCCTAATATGCCCTAGCCTGTATGTTGAATTAAAATTGAAACTTATGTAAGGCCTTGATTAGATGTGAGACTTATTAAAATTGTAATCCTCTGTTTTTTCTTGACTGTTGCTGGATTATTGGGTTTTTTTACCAAAGAGGAGGTCATGTAATTATTGTACATGGCTTTTCATTGCCCCTTTGAGATTTTCTGGATATGAATAAATTATTATTATTTAAAATTTCACATCACTGGCACACTGCTTCTGGGGAATCGTATCAGCTCTTTACTCATTTTGAATTCTGTCATTTGTACTGTTTTTAACTACAAAAATCAGTACTTAAATAAACTTCATTACTGTTTATCTACTTTTGTATTTTGTCCAGAGGAAAATAAACACATTTCCTGCAGTAAGAAAAAACAGTCTCATTAGTCTGATGAATCTAGCACTTCCTGAAGACCTCTTACAGATAAGACAAAGACAGGAAAATACAACAATATGAAAGACCCGACAACACAGCATAATTTTATATAACGTTGAAAAGCAAAGGCCTTCAAGCAGGGAAGGGTAGGATCACAATCTGTAAATATTTGCAAGGCTTTCAAAGTGAGTGAACGAAAGGAATTCATTTATATAGCTGGAAATAACAATTCTGAAGGAACCACTGGATGAAATTCTATGGCCTGTTTTCCTCATGAGGCCAGACTAAAAGATTATCGTAAGGCCTTAAGCCTGTAAATCACACTACCCAAATAGAAGTATACAGATACAATTATAGCTAAGGAAAAAAAAAACAGTTTAACCAAGATATTAAAAAAACTCATGAGGCCAGACTAAAAGATTATCGTAAGGCCTTAAGCCTGTAAATCACACTACCCAAATAGAAGTAATTCACAGATACAATTATAGCTAAGGAAAAAAAAACAGTTTAACCAAGATGTTAAAAAAAATTCTTAACAGTAAAACGCTGGATGTCCATGTTTTTAATGATCCCTAGCCTCCCTCCTTGAGTCCATCATTCCCATTTCTTCATGAAGAAATTAGAAATATCCAAAAAATAAGTACTACTGTAATTCAATGCTGGGAGTAACATAGAATCTGATGATGTCCTAAGAGCTAGAAAAAATTGTGGCAACTCCCATTTATACCAGAGAGAGATTTGCTATGTCACAGGCGCCTTGTCAGATCTATACTATACCTCATAACTTTCCCAAAGTCTTAATCAGTCCAGAGACTCCCTAAGACCCCTCTACCAACAAAAAAATATGCCTGGGCATACTGCATCCAAAGTAGTACCTTCATGTTTTTAAACAATGTTATAGCTTTTGTACTGTTAATCAAATAAAAAAACAACCAAGGATCTAAAAGAGTGAGAACTGCTAAGCTGAAGTTGCAAACTTCTGCGCTCTGTTCCGTACCTCTGTCTTCCTACTAAAATTCAAATTGAAAGTAGTTGCATGTTCCACCTTCAGCAATTTATAATTACCAACTGTCAAAAGAAGGTTAGATTAAGAGTTTAGCAAGTAAATTGTATGACTGGTACTGCAGAATACAAAGGTCAGTCCAGGCGACCCAAAGGACGTTTTGCTCTGCTTCTGATATCTGTGACTCACTGACCTGCTGTTCTTCCAAAGACACTTCAACCATTCCTACTTTGCTTCTGTGCATTAACCCAAAGGGAAACCAGTGATGTGAGAGTCCAAAATACAAGTAGAAAATTCAGAAATGTTGTACATGCAGAAAGTGACAATGCGTATTTCAGATATAAACCAGAGGCCAGATTTACAAATATATTTATCTGCCAAAAATGCTAATATGTGCTTCCTGAGATTTAAAAAACTGAAACAGATAACTGGAATCTATTGAAAATCTGCATCTTAAAGTCTATAAATATCCTTGTAAAATGCACAAGTCGGAATTTGTTTTTTGCACTGTGTAAAGAACTGAGCCTCTCTGGATGATTTTCAGGTGAAATAAAGTAAAAATCAAATGGATGGGTGCATGCATGCACATATAACACTTGATTTGAGGAAATAGCAATATAGTGGGATTACATAAATAATAGCTGTGATTGAAGCATTATTTTCAGCTCATGGGTGTTACAATGACAGTTAAGCAAGGAAAAAAATGTTGCTCTTATGTACATATCAGAGTTCACAATACCCACAGAAACACAGTCTAGCTGCTCTTAAAACTTAGCAACCTGCCGGAAGAGAAGAGAGGATTGAGTCTGAGAGGGATGGAGAAGAACTCCAACACTCAATCCATCCGTGCAGTGTAACGGACACTTCCTTCATCCTGAGAAGTACTGGTCTAGTATGAAAGACACCTGCCCAGTTTTCAAGCGTTGCACACCTTTGGCATTTTGCAAGCTTAGTGGATGAATTTTGGCCCGAAGAAATAGTAGGTCCTTCCATTTGGGTAACTTGCATTGCAGTGGGACACTCTGCAGCCTGCACTTTCTCTGCCAGAACAGATCATTACACTCTAATTCTTTGTCCTTTCTTCATGTAACTCTACCCATTCCAGGGAATAAAGATTGCTAGGAGGCTTCTAGTTTGATATTTTGGTTTTGCCTGGTTGCCTGCAGAAGTCTGTCTCTGTTATCAATATGTGATATAGGAAATCTTCTTTAAGGTTACTAGGTGCTTTGCATAGTGGGATATAACACTTTATGATGTAAACTCAGTCTTCTTTTAGACTTCAGTCTTTAAAAAACTGCTCAATTACCGTGAAACACCACGTTATCTTGGGTTTAAATTACTTTATATGCCAAGAACTACACTTCTAGCTGGGAACCAAATTGCTATAATTTGACCAGCACACACGAGTCCACTTAAAGATCAGTAACTAGGTTTCCTTCAGCTAAGTTCTCTGAAAAGTCTCATCTCATACATGTTTCAAGAGTTTTCCTAACAAATACTAATGGCAGACAAAATGCAGTTAGTTTATTCAGGATTTTGTTCAACACACAGCTGGGAATGATATCAACTTTTACAAAATAATAATATTGTAAAGATTGTTGTAGAGAGCTTGTTTAGAAAGGGGGGAAACAGGTCCATTGTTCGCTTGAGCCCAGGGGAAAAACCCTTACTACCATATCTCTCCCTTTTCATGGGAAGGTTCAGTCTCTAGCTCATAGAGTTCACCTTCGTGAATACACTGACAATCCCCTTCCCCTCTTGACTGAAGGTGTGGCAAAAAGTAGATAAAATTTAAATGTATCATGGTGATGTAAAGAAACAGGAGGAAGACAGAATGGATGTTTCTGTTTAGCCTACGTATCAGTGGTGAAAATAAGAACTAAGGTTTCAAGGTACATTTCCCACGTAACATAAAGCAGCTGTCCTAGGAGCAAGAATCAGAATAAAGGCATCTCTGCTCCAGCACAAACAAAACTTTAGAGCCCCGACTCTATTTCTCACTTTCCACTGCAGCTTTCCTTTCCCAAAGTGCCAAGGTAACATACGACCTTGCTATCCTATCTCACAGATCCTAAGCTGAGAGCACGTAAGCTGATCATGAGGATCAGGCTTTATCAGGCACAGAATAAAAACCAAAATGCTGCCAAATCAAAATAATAAGCATCTCCTTTGTCCCAATATCTGTGAGCATCCAGTGTAAGCTACACTGAATTACTGGACACTGTAGATGATCTTTATTTATCCAGCTGGAAGATTCCAGCTTTGACTTTAACATTTTCCCTTGTTCTTGAGTGGCCATAGACGACTTCTGCCACACCTGCTGTGGAGGTCTCCTCCCCATCACTGAACACGGAAACACCACCCAGTTTTCCCACAGAGTGCGAATGCGCTGTGTAGAGACATCTTTTATCATTGTCATTCTGCCACGACATTATTTCCTGTATTATTTAACTTCTGAGTGTATCAGGTCATCAGCTGTGCAGTCGTTTGTCAGAAAGCTGTCTTAAACTAATCAAATACAAAAGATTGCAACCTCAACACTAGGGAATATCAGTGGAGAGTCTGCTCAGTGCCACCTGTTTTCCTGCAGCCACGTAGCTCTGAAACACACTCCTCATTGCAAGTAGCCAGCCATGAGCTTTGCACTGAATTTGCATGACCTCAGGGCTGAAGCTTGCCAGGTCTGCTCATTCTGAGCTTTCCTGACCTGCCTGCAGCTTTGTTTTACTTTGTTTAGCTGTAACAGCAATACTTCTATTTGTATCGGTTTCTACTGCTAATTTGTTTCCCTTTTTTTTTATCTTTGTATGCTATCACAATAGTTTTACAAACCTCGCCTTATAACGTAGCACAGAAAATACAAGCCTGACACATAAACAGAGGTCTTAAGATGTGAAAAAAAGAGGAGGTGGTGTGGGGGAGTACAGGCATGGGGCACAGACTGGCTCTGCAAACAACTCCTCAGGAGTCCATTAAAAAAATGCAGATCTGGACTTGGCCAAAACTAAGCTTAGTGTTAACAAAGAGTACAAAGAAATCCCAGCTAAAGTATGTAAAAGGTACCAAGTACAGTAAGCTGTGATTAACATGGACCTGCAGACCAAGAAAGAACCAAAACGTACAAGCATGTTAGCTAAGATATAAAAAGATCTAAGTGGATCCTACAGTGAAGAAGAAGAAATCACCAGCATCAGCATCATACCCCCCTCAGTGAAGGACACCAGGTGCTGACAATCACTGTAACACTCCCCACGGCCCCCCACCAGAATAAAAACACTGGCATTAGGACCAGAGGGCCAGAAGAAAGGTGAGTATAACATTGGAAACAGGGGTAGAAACCATCTTATTAACCATTATTAACCATCTTATTATTACTGCTTTTGCTCTAATAACTAGATCTGGACTAATAATGATTTGATTCTTAAATTTCAGTTACCTAACAACAAATTTTTGGCTTTATATACATACATGGGTGCATGTGCATACCTCAGGTGCATTTTCATAGAATCAGAGAATCATAGAACAATTCAGGTTGGAAAAGACCCTTGGGATCATTGAGTCCAACCATTGACCCTACACTACAAGTTCACCCCTAAACCATATCACCCAACACCCCATCTAAACGACCCTTGAACACATCCAGGGATGGCAACTCAACCCCCTCCCTAGGCAGTCTGTTCCAGGGTCTGACCACTCCTTCTGTGAAGAATTTCTTCCTCATGTCCAGCCTAAACTTGCCCTGTTGCAACTTGCAACCATTCGCCCTGGTTCTGTCCCTAATTCCCTGTGAGAAGAGACCAGCACCAACCTCTCTACAGTGTCCTTTCAAGTAATTGTAGAGCGTGATGAGATCCCCCCTCAGCCTCCTCTTCGTCAAACTGAACAGACTCAGCTCCCTCAATCCCTCCTCACAAGGTCTATTCTCCTGCCCTTCACCAGCTTTGTTGCCCTCCTCTGCACTCGCTCCAACACCTCGAGATCTCTCTTATACCGAGGTGCCCAAAACTGAACACAACACTCAAGGTGCGGCCTCGTCAGTGCTAAGCACAGAGGGACAATCACCTCCCTTCTTCTGCTGGTCACAAAATTTCTCATACAAGCCAGGATGCCGTTGGCCTTCTTGGCCACCTGGGCACACTGCTGGCTCGTATTCAGCCATCTGTCAATTAGAACACCCAGGTCCTTTTCCGCTGTACAGCCTTCCAGCCACCCTTCCCCAAGCCTGTAGCGCTGCAGGGGGTTGCTGTGACCAAACTGCAGGACCCTACACTTGTCTCTGTTGAATTTCATACAGTTGGCCTGGGCCCATCGATCCAGTCTGTCCAGGTCCCTCTGTAGAGCCTTTCTACCCTCCAGCCTTGTTTCCTGGTTTTGCCCAAGAAACAAGATTTTGAGCATAACATGCTGGGTTCTGAGAGTTTGGTTCTTACTGGGAGCAGCTCCATAGGTTACACTGGAACTCTGCTGCTAAGGTTACAGATTCAAGGAAAACCAAAAAAAACCAAAACAATAAAAAATGTAAATAATTTCCTACTGCACAAACCATTCCAGCACTACTGATTTTGCACTGTACTTTATTAAAATTCTCTCATCTACTCTTCAGCAGACATGTAAGCTTTAAAAAATTTTGCAGTAAAACAATGCCACCTAACCAGCTTAGCTTATTTTGCTGCACTAGATTATCCCTAACCGGATGGCAGTCCCGTAAAATTGTGGGTTAGGTAATAGAACCAAGAGGGACTGCAGTTCTGAGAATCCTTCTGCAAATGTCAATGACAATATAGTCAGAAGTACTTTATTTTGGGCTTAATGTTCTAGCAAAGAAAATCCCCCCAAAAGTACTCTGGAACATTTATGTCACAGAGTGCGTGGCAGGGCTGATGGAATGAAACAATCCATGGTCTCCTTTTCTCCTGCTGGGCAAATTTTTGTAGCTGTGTGTTGACATCTAAAAGTGATTAGCAGAGCAGAGAGAGATGCAGTGCCACCCCTAGCTCCTTGTCAGAAAAGAGAAGCTTCATTTTAGGTAGCATTTCAGAAATTTTGGAACAAGGAAGGCTGATGAAAACCCTTGCCATAGTTAAGTCAAATGTCAGCCCTGAAACCAGGCTGGGAGTCTCAGATTTCTCAGTCTCTGCTTACCAAAGGAGAGAAAAGGAATACAAATCACAGCTTTAAAAAAAAAATCACAACTGTAGAAGAAAATAAGCCAACTTTTTTTTTTTTTAATCTTTGCACCTTCTGTAGTCATTTGCATGAACATAGCATGGTGTAAAATCACCCCGCCAGCTGAGGAAAAAGAGAATTTTGAATTGTAGCCTTGTTTATTGATTTTGAATAAAATAAACCCCCTGACTGTATCTGGAGAAGAGGTCAAATGCTTCAAAAGCACACATGTACATTCAGATGCACAGTGACATGCTACCTGTAACTTTAAGAATCTAGCTCAGGCCCCATATAACCAAAGGGAAAAGAAACACCAGGTGCTTCTAAAGAATGATTGACAACAGAGGAATTAAGTCTTGCTGCTGCCTTATTTGGGTACCTTTAATCACCTACTAAATGTATCCCTGAGAGCCTTTTATGAAGACATAACCAGGTGGATGGATGGTGGCCGTGCAGTGGATGTGGTCTGTCTGGATATCAGCAACGCATTTCACACCGTCTCCCGCAGCACCCTCATAGGTAAACTGAGGAAGTGTGGTCTGGATGACCAAGTAGTGAGGTGGGTCGCTAATTGGTTGAAGGGAAGAAGTCAGAGAGTTGTAGACAATGGGGCAGAGTCCAGTTGGTGGCCTGTATGTAGTGGAGTCCCTCAGGGGTCAGTGCTGGGGCCACTGCTTTTTGATATATTCATTAATGACCTGGATGTGGGATT
>NW_009698788.1:6855-12347 GCF_000703405.1 Apaloderma vittatum | reverse complement strand
CGGAGTGAATCCAGCTTCCAGTCTTCTCTTCAAGCGTTGCTGAACAAATACTTCGTTGGTGATCAGCACCAAAGTTTGCTGCTTCTCAAATTATTTCAGAGGGCTGGGTCTTTCTTCAGCATGATTAGGTACCGGGCGACGGTGTGGATGTTTTTCTAAAATGAATCGAATGGTGACTTTTCATCCAGTACCACGAGTACCGTGCGATCGTCTCACGAATTTTTATTGCCGAGGGATGCCTGGATGCCTTTCGCTCTTTTTTTGGGCGTTTTGATAGCAAGTGCCCGGAAGGTTTGCAAATTGTGTGTGTGCGTTTAATTCTTTGTAAGGCATCAGAGTCTTGGCGTGTGCGTTTCAGAGAGATGTCGGGCGCTGTATGTAAAGAATCGGAGAATCGTAGAACGTTTGCAGCTGGAAGAGACCTTCAAGATCAAGTCCAACCTTTGTCCCAGCCCTGTCAAGACCACTAACCCACGTCCTTCAACACAACATCCACCCATCTCTTAAACCCCTCCAGAGATGGCAACTCTACCCCTTCCCTGGGCAGCCTGTGCCAGGGCCCGACAACCCTCTGAGTAAAGAAATTCTTCCTGATATCCAACCTGAACCTCCCCTGGCGCCACTTCAGGCCATTTCCCTCATCCTGTCCCTCACTTCTAGGGAGAACGGACCAACCCCCACCTCATTACAACCTGTCAGGTAGCCGTAACGAGCGAGAAGGCCAACCTTCCAAAAGAAAAGATTGATTTCTTGAGGTGTTCCTAATAGGATTTATTGAGGGAATGGGTGTTGCGAGTGCTTTTTAACCTTCCTGGAATCAATTCCAAATCTGGTTAGGTCAGAACTGAAAAAAAAACCCCTTTGCTAGTTTCCTTGACTCCATGTTTGCGTGTGTCCTGCCTCGTACAAACAAGGGAATAATTTGACTTATTTCCGTGCTGTGAGCAGCCTGCTGCGAGGAGAACCTCCTTACGGCGGCGGTTGGGGGTATCGCAGTGCGTCACTCGGCTGCTTCTCAGGAGCGTGTGAGGTCCTCGAGCGCTCTCACACGCTAAATCGTTGGGCCAGTGCCTTGTTGACGGAATCACAGAATATCGGGGGTTGGAAGGGACCTCCAGAGATCATCGAGTCCAACCCCCGCCAGAGCGGGGTCACCCAGGGCAGGTCCCACAGGAACGTGTCCAGGCGGGGTTTGAATGTCTCCGGTGTAGGAGACTTAATGTGTTTTATTTGGGTTTTTTTTTTAATAAACACCAACAATATTTTTGGAGAATGTTTGTAATTGGGGGACAGAATAAATGGGGAATGGGAGCGAGTTTATGTTTCCTTAACATCTAAAAAGCCTCAACACATCCACTGAAATAGATTTACCTTAAAATTAATAGGATCTCGAAGCGTGTGTTCACACAGTCACCCTGTTAACAAAAGCAGGTATTAATAGTCTTGGCATTAAAAGATACTGTGTTGTTCAGAGGGGGGTTTTGTGCTGTGTTCCTAAAGATTTTATTTTTTTTTATTAACTTCTAGGACCCTTCAAAGTCGTACAAGAAGGCTGGAGATGTTGCAACGGTCGAATTACATGTGGAGGAAGGTATACAAGTAGAAACAAATCCTTTATCTAAGAAAGTTTCCCCATTGCACTCTGAAATGACAGATTATATAAAGTCATCTCCTCCGACTCTTATCAGTAGCCATAATTCTGACTTAAAGGATAGAACACAAATTAACGGAGCGACGACTGTAACAGAAAAATTGGCTCAGCTTATCGCGACGTGTCCTCCTTCGAAGTCTTCCAAAACAAAGCAGAAGAAGCCCGGCAACGGAACCGCGTCCGGTTTGGTTAAAGACTCCGGGAAGAAGCTGCCAGGAACCGTACCTGCGAGTGGGTTGGTTAACAAAGATTTGATCAAGAAGTTGCCAGGCTCTGGAATCGCGGTTGGGCTGGTTAACAAGGACTCAGGGAAGAAGCCATTAGGGATGGGTAGTGCAGCCATACTGGTTAACAAAGACTCTGGGAAGAAGCCCCAAGGGATCGGCCCCTTAATTGGGTTGGTGAACAAGGACTCTGGAAAGAGGCCGCCGGGGATCGGCACTTCTGCTGGTTTAGTTACCAAGGACTCTGGAAAGAAACAGCCGGTGACCAGCTCTGCGGTTGGATTAATCAGCAAAGATGTTGGGAGGAAACTTCCCAGTATCAGCGCTCCGGCTGGGTTGGCTAATAAAGAGTCCGTCAAGAAGCCAGTGGGGATCGGCGCTCCGGCGGCGGTAATGAACAAGGATGCTGGGAAGAAGTTGGTGGGAATAAACGCCCCTCCAGGACTGGTTAACAAGGATTCCGGGAGAAAGATGCCGGCGCCCACCAACACGACGGCTCTGACTAACAAAGATTCTGGAAGGAAGGCGCCGGGGATCGGCAGCCCGGGGGGACCAGTTAACAAGGACTCCGGGAGGAAGATGCCGGGAATGAGCGGCCCGGTGGGGTTGGTTAGCAAGGAGGCTGGGAAGAAGCCGACGGGAATGGGCAGCCCGGCTGCTTTGCTTAGCAAGGATTGTGGAGCTCTGAAAGCGGACTCGCTTGTGCCCACCTCAGAGCCCTTTAAGCTTCCTTGCAATTCAAACCTCAGTAGCCTTGAAAGCCACGAGCCTGCGGATTTACTGAAGGAAAATACTGCCGGTAAAACTTATGAGAAGCACGTTCTGAGACAGAATAAGGAAAGCGTCTTGGACAAGTTTTCGATTCGGAAAGAAATCGCTGACGTAGGCAAAGAGATGTTTAACGAAGGACTCTGCGTTCCGCAGGACACCTACTCGGCCGGCGAGAAAGGGATTTATGAAACGTCCAAGCACGAAAAACAGCCTCCCGTGTATTGCACTTCACCAGACTTCCGAACAGGAGGCGCTTCAGACGTCTCGACGGCAAAGTCCCCGTTCAGTGCGGTAGGAGAGGGAAATCTCCCGTCGCCTTCACCCACGGTGTCTGTTACCACCTTAAACAGGAGCCTCTCGACAGCGTCTTCACAGCTGGTGGCCAACCCCTTGCATCTAAGCTCCACAGCAGATCTCCTCGAAGGCATTTCCGATCCCGTCGGCAAAACTCCCTTTTCTTCGGACAGTCCACTTCTGAGTTTAAACAGAACATTGAACCATACCCTGAGCACCGATTTTAAAGGTGCTGATAAAGATTTAAGTGATTCGAAAGCTACTTACGTAGAAACTTCAAGAACTAGTCCTCCTACGGGGAAAAAGCCCATTCTGGCAGCTGAAACCAGTATTCATGCTACTGTCACCCCTTCGGTCGTTAGTTTTACGAGCTTGTTTAGCAGCAAGCAGTTCCTAAAGATCGGTGCGATAGCTGCAGCGGATAAATCCTGCCAAGGAGCAAAAAACCTGAGCGCTGCTCAGCAATCGAAACCTTTAAAGAAAAGAAAAGGACGGAAGCCGCGATGGACTAAAGTGGTGTCAAGAAACACGTGTCGGCCTCCGAAGGGTCTAGAACTAGAAAGGTCCGAGCTTTTTAAAAACATTTCGTACAGCGCGCTGTCGAGCGGTACTTTGGAGCAGGCCAAATTCTTGAAAAACATGGGATCGCCTTCGTTCGTGGAGCACGACTTCGTCAAGCATCAGTTGCCGAAGCTGAACGAAGCGAACGGGCAGCCTCTGGCGCTCTTAGCCGAGGCTGACAAGCAAACTCCCAAGTTCTACGGCGCCCACAAGCAACCCTCTGCTTTGTGTATGTCGGACGATTTCTTATCTGACATGTATAAACCCAAAAGAGGAAGACCGAAATCCAAGGAGATGCCGGAGCTCGAAGGTCCCCCTAAAAGGACTCTGAAGATCCCGGCGTCGAAAGTCTTCTCGGTGCAGTCGAAAGAAGAGCAAGAACCTCCGATTTTGCAGCCTGAAGTAGAAATTCCCTCCCTAAAACAGAGCTTGGCGGGACAACCTTTCCCGAAAAAGAGAGGGAGGCCTAAAAGGCAGATCAGGTCGTCGATTAAAATGAAGCCCCCGGTTCTTTCCGTGGCGCCTTTTGTCGGAGCAGAAAGCTCGAGCAAGATAGTTTCTGAAAGCGATCAGCTTCGAAGTGGGGATTTTTTTGAGAGGAAGGAGCAGCTCCGAGGGCCAGAAGAAGTCCAAAAACCTAATATTTGTAGCATGACTGACTTGGAAGTAGACTCAGACAGAAAAGTTGCCAAGAGAAATAACGGGCAGTTAATGAAAACAATTATTCGGAAAATAAATAAAATGAAAACTCTGAAGCGCAAGAAACTTCTGAATCAGATTCTGTCTAGTACAGTGGAACCAAATAACAAAGGGAAAGTGCAATCTAAGCTCCACAACACGGTGTCGACTCTTGCCGCCACGTTCGGTTCAAAATTAGGTCAGCAAATAAACGTCAGCAAGAAAGGCACGATTTATATAGGCAAAAGGAGAGGGAGGAAACCCAAAGCTGTCCTGAACGGCCTTTTAGCGAGTGGCTCGGCCAGCCTGACGGTTCTCGAGAAGTCTGCTCAGCAGGCTCCCGGCACCTCCCTGGGCCAGGTGCTTCCCCACTTGCTGCCCTCGCCGGGGAATAATTCCGAGATCCTTCCGTCACCGGTTTGCTCGCAGTCGTCTGCCGTGAGCGGGGGGCAGAGCCCGGTGAGCAGCGACGCGGGCTTCATCGAGCCCAGCTCCGTGCCCTACTTACACATCCACTCCAGGCAAGGCAGCGTCGTCCAGACCCTGGCGATGAAGAAAGCCGCGAAGGGCAGGAGGAGGTTGTCTCCTCCTACGTTGCTGCCCAACTCTCCCTCTCACCTGAGCGAGCTGCCGTCGCTGAAGGAAGCCACTCCGTCCCCGGTGAGCGAGTCGCACAGCGACGAGACCATCCCCAGCGACAGCGGGATAGGGACGGACAACAACAGCACTTCGGACCGGGCGGAGAAGTTCTGCGGGCAGAAGAAGAAAAGGCATTCGTTCGATCACGTTGCCCTTCTCCCGCCCGAAACTTCCACCGTCCTGAGCAATCTGAAAGAGAAGCATAAACACAAGTGTAAGCGCCGCAGCCACGACTACCTTAGCTACGACAAAATGAAGAGGCAGAAGCGAAAAAGGAAAAAGAAGTACCCTCAGCTCCGAGGTAGGCAGGACCCCGATTTCCTCGCCGAGCTAGAAGAGCTAATAAGTCGATTGAGCGAAATTAGAATAACCCACCGAAGTCACCACTTTATACCCCGAGATTTACTGCCCACCATCTTTAGGATAAACTTCAATAGTTTCTATACCCACCCGACTTTCCCTTTGGATCCCTTGCACTACATTAGAAAACCCGACTTAAAGAAAAAGAGAGGCAGGCCTCCGAAAATGCGGGAGGCTATGGCAGAAATGCCTTTCATGCACAGCCTCAGCTTCCCCCTCTCCGGTACCGGGTTCTACCCCTCGTACGGCATGCCTTACTCTCCTTCTCCCCTCGCGGCTGCTCCCATAGGCTTAGGTTATTACGGAAGGTACCC
>NW_009698788.1:6556-6824 GCF_000703405.1 Apaloderma vittatum | reverse complement strand
ACCCTCCTCCGCCTTCTCCTTCTTTCACCACCCCCCTGCCGCCTCCCTCCTACATGCACACGGGCCATTTGCTTCTCAATCCCACCAAATACCACAAGAAGAAGCATAAACTTTTACGCCAGGAGGCTTTCCTCACGACGAGCCGCACCCCGCTCTTGTCCATGAGCACGTACCCCAGCGTCCCGCCCGAGATGGCGTACGGCTGGATGCTGGAACACAAGCACAGGCATCGCCATCAACACCGGGAGCACCGCTCCTCCGAGCCGAC
>NW_009698788.1:0-6459 GCF_000703405.1 Apaloderma vittatum | reverse complement strand
AACATAAAGAGAAGCACAGGTGTCACATGGCTTGTCCCCACCTGTCCCCTTCCAAGGGTTTGCTAAGCCGAGACGAACAGTGGGTCAGGAGAGAGCCCTCGGAGTCCAGTCCCTTAGCGCTGGGCTTGCAGACGCCGCTGCAGATAGACTGTGCCGAAAACTCGCCGGGTCTGTCCCTGGGCGGGTTTACTCCGAGCTCCGAGCCGGCCGCCAACGACGAACACACGAATCTTTTCACAAGTGCAATAGGCAGCTGCAGAGTCACAAACTCGACCAGCACCAATGGACGTAAAAAATTAACTGACAGCCCCGGCCTCTTCAGCGCACAAGACGCCTCGCTGAGCCGGCCGCTCCGCAAGGACCCGCTGGCTTCTCTCGAGCAGGCTAGAAGGCGCTGCAGCCGCTGGCAGGTAAGGGAGCTCTCGTTCCTACGAGTCTCGGTTGTCCCACACGGGTGCTGGAAGAGGAGGGCAGGTGTAGCTCTGGCTTTGGAGGAATTTCTGTGTTGAATTTGAGTACTGTCGCTTTTGCTCCCGAGTGCCTGTGTCCCGTGAAGCGCCCTGCTCAGCCGCGCGCAGTCGGAGTTCACGCAGGGTCCCCTCCCGAGCCGCTTGCGGGAAGGTGTAAGTGCCTCTGCCCACCCACCGCGTTCCTCTGGCTTCGTTGTAGCGAGGTTTAAAGTCGTGCGAGGGAGGCTTTCTCACAAAAAGGTATTTTCTCTTTCCTTGCTACTTTCTGGAGAGACGACTTAAAACTTCTCGGGAGTTTTGACACTTGAAAAGCCCCGTTTCAATTTGGTTGGAGGTTTGGTTGTTGCTCTTGGTACTTGTGAATAACGTTTTTGTTTGAAGAAAACATTTTTTTTTCTTTTTGTAGCTCCATTCTAGTTACTTTGATAATCTCTCCCACGCTATAGCTTCCGATCCTTGGCTTGGGACCTCTGGCAGGACCTCGGAGAAGTTGCTAAATGATGCTGGGAATGCCTAAAACCAGACCTTGTCCTGCTTTACTCAGAGCTGGGAAACTCATCTCCCGTGGCCTAAAGCAAAACTGAGAGGGAATTAGCTGAGACGCAGAAAATTGCAGCCGCGCTCTCGGTGTCGCTTTGTGCTGCACTTGAGTCTTGCGGATGCTCGTGGGGATGATTTTCACATTTCATCCGGTTCTGTCCTAACTGCCGCAGACACGTTAGTGAGACCGTGTATCAAAGAGAACCTGCGAAAACCACGTCTGGCTTGTGCTCCTTCTTCCTTCCTTCTGGCGTGTCAAGGGAGTCTGATAGCTTCTCCTCCCTCCAACACTTGTCTACGCTCACCCTTGAAATTTAAACCATTTGTCCAAAACCACTTGTGACTAATATTTTGCAGAGCAAGAGCTAAGCAAACAAGCAGCTACTAGCACTGAGTAATACCTCCTCACGTTCCTTACTCTCATATTCCTCCTTTTCTTGTGACACTCCCCTTCCGATGCCTCCAGCCACCTCCTGCTCTGACTACGTACCAAAAGGGTCTTTTCTCTTCATTTTGGCATTTGGAGGGGGGTATTTTTTGCTTCTTTATTTTAAGGGCAGTTGGATGTGGCTGGATTCATAGAATCGGAGAATATCGGGGGTTGGAAGGGAGTCCAACGGAGAGCTCCTCCAACCGAGGATGATGAAGGGAGTAGGTCCCAAGGAGACTCCACACCCTCTCTGGGCAGCCTGGGCCAGGGCTCCGGCACCCGCACAGCCAAGAAGCTTCTCCTCACGTTGAGCTGGAACTTCCCAGGTTCTAACTTAAACCCATTATTGCTTGTCCTATCACTGGGCACCACTGAGCAGAGATTGTGCCCTTCCCCTTGACCCCCACCCCTCAGCTATTTCTCTACGTTCATCAATCCCCTCTCAGCCGTCTCCTTTCCAGGCTGAACAGCCCCAGGTCTCTCAGTCTCTTCCCAGCAGAGATGTTCAGTCCCTTGATCCCCCTTGTAGCTCTCCCTTGGACTCTCCCCAGTAGGTCCCTGTCTCTCTGGAACTGGGGAGCCCCAAACTGGACCCAGGGTTCCAGGTGCTATTCTTTTATTAGCTTCTGTTACTTCGGCCTGTTTCATACTCCTGAAACTACTCGGGGTAGGAGCGAGTCAGGAGAAAGCGATCCAGCCCTGAGATTGCTTCTCCTGCAGCGATGGGAACAAAAATGCGAAGCACTAGATCAGCAAAAGGGTTAAATTCGACTCGGCGGAGTGAAGAATTGGTTGTGGTAGCTCCTGCGGTTCTGGGAATTTCCTGAGGATTTCCATCACAGCGAATGATCTGACTTGGGTTTTTATGAGGAGCAACCTCATGAAGGGAGAGAGCGGCGATGTCGGAAGGCGAAGCCGGCTCGTGGAGGCTCTGAATCACTCGCCCTCTTACAGGACGCTCGACTGCTTCCTCAGGCGCCGCATATCGCTTCCCGTAAGTGCATCTCCCGCGAAAGAAACCAGCTGCTTTTACTCAGCTCAGGATTCAACTCGCTGACAAGGAGCTCCTAACGCCCCACGTCACGTGCGCGCTCCGTATCGGAAAGCTTAAAACTGCACCCAGGAAAAAGCCCCGGTGAAGTAAAAACACTGATTATTTTTTCTTTTTTCTCAGAAGATCGGTGTCGTGTTTTCTTGTGTTCTGTTTTTAACTATAGCACTGGGATGTGATTCTGAAACTAATGCCCTGGACGATTTCAGGTGTTTTTTCCGCAGTTCAGAAGAGGGCACAGACGGAGAAAGAATCCTGTGGTATGTCAGGGGTTGTCCCTTTCTTAAAGCAGAGGCCAGTTGGGTGTGTGGTGGGGAAGACACAGAATCAGAGTCAGGACAGCGTCGGGGAACTCCTTCTCAAACGGTTCTGCAGGATTCGGAGAGGATATTCCTGATCATTCACTGCGGAGCATCCTGTACGGAAAATACGCTTCCTTTCCTCAGCCTTTTGAACAGAAACCTTGCCTGGAGGAGCGAACTGACGTACTCTTTCTATTAAATTAGCTGATGCTGGATGTTTTCAGAGATTGCCCGTGTCCAGGTTGCGTTAGAAACGTGCGCGTTCGGCAAACAGGACTCTAGCAGGGGTCGCTATTTCACAGAAAACGAAGTTTATGTGCTCTGGGCTTGTTCTTTGATAGAGAAAGGAGCAGGGCAGGGCTCGTGCCCCTGGCGCGGGCTCTGGCCCAACTTGTGTTTGGTTTTGGTCCCGTCCCTGCCCGAAGGACACGGAGGGGCTGGAGCGGGGCCGGAGAAGGGCGACGGAGCTGGGGCAGGGGCTGGAGAACAAGTGTGGGGAGGAGCGGCCGAGGGAGCTGGGGCTGCTCAGCTGGAGCAGAGGAGGCTGAGGGGAGACCCCATCGCTCTCTGCAGCTCCTGGCAGGAGGGGGCAGCCGGGGGGGTCAGGGCGTTCCAGGATTCTCCTGTTGTAGAGACCTTCGGGTCTCTATTCAGGCTTGGAAGCAAACGCTCGTTTGCCTGGGGGCTAATTAGCGGCCTTGATTTAGAGCAGAGCTTCAGTGCTCTGTTCTCTCATTTCCTTCGAGCCTGGCAGTAAGGACAGAGATCCGAAACGGAACATCAGCGCTAACCTGGTTTGTCGTGAAGGATATTTCGAAGGGGAAGAATGAAAGTCTGTTCTGAAGTAGACATTCTGGATTTTATCTCCTGGAGGTTTTCGCGATGTGCACATGTGCCACGGGAGTTTTCGCCTGCGTAGGTGTTTATACTGGTGTCCGATATTGTTAATATCTCAGTGTTTTCATAATTGCAACGTGCAGCCTTGGCTTTCAAGGTTAATTGGGATTCTCGAAGAGTTTAAGTTTTGGGGAAATAAAGCAAATTACGGGAAGAAAATAGGTGTTTGAAAGAAAGAAAACAGGGGTCTTTGCTCGTGTTATCAGCAGAGATGCCCTTATTTGTCCCTGGACCTTTCAGTAGTCATGAGATTTCTGTAGCTTTTTAAAAATTGGTTTGAACTTAAGTAGCAGGAGTTGTGCCTGATGACATCTGATGCTGATAACCAGCATCTAATGACGAAGCAAGTCATAGCCTGCCAAACATCCCGAGAAACGGCTTTTGCAGGTGCCTAAAATCCAGTAAAGCATTTTCCTTGTTTGTGTGTAGATAATAATCTCTCTCAAACCTGTAGACCTTGGGGTTTTTTATATATTTGCCGTGGCTGACCAAAGCAGAAGCCTTTTCTCTTTTTTTAGTGACAGGATCTTAAAAAGGAGCAGTTAACATAACGAGAGACAAAGCTGTAGAAGTGCTTTTTCTTGGGATTTTTCTCTCTAGCTTTTCAGCTTTCTGCAGTTCGTGTTGTCTCACGTGAAGCTGTTCCTGGAATTGTAGAATCATAGAGCAGTTTCGACTGGAAGACACCTTCAAGACCGTTGAGTCCAACCTTTTCCCAGCCCTCTGAACCCCACTAACCCACGTCCCTCAGCACAACACCCACCTCTTAAACCCCTCCAGGGACGACGACTCAACCCCTCCCTGGGCAGCCTGTGCCAGGGCCTGACAACCCTCTGAGTAAAGAAATTCTTCCTGATATTCTGTATTCTGCCCGAGGAGTGGAAGAGAAATGCTTTTACAAAGCGAGTTGGCTTGAGGATGGGCTGACCCGCGGGGCGGGGCTGGGCGACGCGGAGCGCAGCCGCCGCTCGCAGCGTGTCCCGAGGATTGATCCGGGGTCCGGCGCTCTTTCACCTTCTCGCTAACGACCTGGATGACGGGATGGGCTGTGCCCTCAGCAAGTTTGCAAGTTCGGTCCGTCTGAGAGGAGCGGTGGATACACCGGCTAAGATGTGCCGCTCTCTGGAGAGACCTCCACTGTCCGGCGGAATGCGCTGGAAAGGCTCTTTGGAGGAGCGACGACGTGGGATGCATTACAGAGAACAGGTCAGGGGCGATGCTTATGCCCCTCTGGTGAGAGCACGTCTGGTTACCGTGTCTGGTTCTGGGCTCTCTGGTCCAAGGAAGACGTGGGCGTGCTGCAGCGAGTCCGGTGAAAAGCCACAGAGATGACGTAAAGGATTGAAACGGTTGAGCTGGGATCATTTGGCCTCCGGAGGGGAGAGCGCGCGAGGGAGATCTTGCCGATGCGTACGTGTGTCCGACGGGAGGGAGGGAAGAAGCAGGAGCCCCGCTGTTGTCAGCTGTGCCCCGGGACAGGACAGGAGGCAGCGGGCACGCGCTCAACCCCAGGAAATTCTGTCTGCACGTAAGAAAAAGGTGCCTCGCTCTAAGGGTGAGGGAGCTCCAGCTGGTGGAGTCTCCGTCGTGTGAGATGTTCAAAACCCAACAGGACAAAGTGGCCCTGAGCCCTGCGCTGGTGTGAGCGGAGTGGTTGGTCTCGGTGGCCCACAGAGGTCCTGTCCAAACCCAGCTGGTCGGTGAAAATCAAGGAATGAAGCTGGGGGATTCGTTTAAAGAGGAGTATGGGGGTTGTTCTCTTTTCACACACAAGCTAATACTCTCTTCTTCTCATGGCTCGTTTATTGTCCTGCCTATGCCATTAGCCCGTGAGAAATTCCTTCCTGACGGTCCATTTCTGTCGGCCTCCACCTGCGCGCACCGTAGCGAGCAAGCGTTCCCAAATCTTCATTTGAATATTTAGCATCTACGGCGTGTTGTATTGGTGCTACCAGACTGAAATGATTTTTTTTTGTGTGTGTGTGTGTGCTTTTCTCTTCCCTGATCTTCTTTTCAGGCGCTTTGCCAACGCAGGACAAACCTTCCCAGAGGCAGTCAGAGAGCACAAATTGCAGCCCTTCCAGAAAGAGATCGACGTCTGAGAGCACATCTTCTACAGGCAAGTAACACTTGGGGGCCTTGTTTTCGGGACTGCTGCCGTGCTGAGACCCCTGCTCTGCTCCTGCAGGTCCTGAGCTTGTCCACTTAACGTTTTAGGATAGTGCTGCAAATCGAATTGCAGAACAGGGAAGCTCGCTCATGCTTGCAGGAGTGGCAGAATGGAGCTCGGTTCCTCACTGCGTTAAATTCGTCTTCGTGAAGGTCGATGCTTTACTGCCAGCCAGACCTGTGACACTAGACTTAACCATTAGGTGAACAGATTAATTCCTCCGCGGGGAAGAGCTTGACTTCTGTGCTGTTCTGAAGACAGACAGGTTTCTGCCCGCGTGTAAATAACTTAGGACGAAGATGTGCTGTTGTGTTTGCTTTGTAGAACACGAGAATCCTGCTGAGGTGCTGGAGGCTCCTCCCGGTGGTCACTGATGATGCGGTTGTGAGCGGCCCTGGGCAGGTCAAAAATAATACTGGTCGGAGGTGGAAGTACTGAAAGGTGTGGGAGCTCTGGTAGCGTTCTCATCAATTCTAACAAGTGAGAACCAAGCCTCAGATGCGCAGAAGAGGAAGTCAGAGAGTTGTGGTCAATGGGGCAGAGTCTAGTTGGAGGCCGGAGTCTAGTGGAGTCCCTCGGGGGTCGGTGCTGGGACCAGC
>NW_009698787.1:17167-37377 GCF_000703405.1 Apaloderma vittatum | reverse complement strand
CAACCCCTAACATTCTATGATTCTGTGATCTGGTTACGGTCCGTGTTGTGCTCCATTTGAGGCACTGCTTCAGTCAAGTGCTGTTGATTGGTATAATTTCTGTCTCTTACAGCCTTTACAGAGATAATAGAAACACTCTGAATTTGCCAGTAGCCGTTTTGTCGATCCCGAATTCCTTTCACAGTGTATGTTCCTACCGCCTCAACTCTTGTTTTGGCTCCAGCCTGAAGGGAGACAAAAGTCTCCCTAGCCCAGCGTGCAGGATTTGCGTTGTGGCAAGCATCTGGTAGCACTTCAGAGCCCTTGCATAGCCCTTTGGACAGAGAGTCCACAGCTGAAGTATATGTGTGAAAACCCAGACCCAGATTCAGCCAGCTCAAACAAAGCAAAGTGACTGTGTCTGGTATTTCCAACTGGCTGGCTCTGGGCTGTCCCAGGCACTTGGCCAGCGGGGAGCACTAGCCACAGGGCTCGGAGGGAATTAGGCTGCCTGCAGCTCCCTGGCCAAGATTTGCATTGCAGGCCCTGAGCCGCAGTGACCTGGGTCTCAGTGCTCTTCTGTCTGAGCATCTGTTCAAGGGAAAAAGAACCTGGAGCTGGATTTTTCAGGTGTTTACCTGGTGTGTTTTGGCTGTTTGGATTGAAGGGAGCCTGAATCTGGATCACCTGCATAGGTGACAGAAGGAGGTTCAATGACAGATCCCAAGGGTCTTTTCCAACCTGGATGATTCTGTGATCTTAGAGCCTCTTACCACCAGGTAGCAGGGTCCCTGTTTGAGCAGCTGCTTTTAAAGGACAGACTGTGCACTTTTATATGTGTGTAATTACCTCTCCATGTGAAATCAATGTCCAAAGTCCATACATGTAAACCCAGAGCAAGAGCATCTTGTAAGATACAGTAACAGCAGGGTCCTTGTTTTAAACAAGGCTGTTTCTTATTAATTTTTCCTGTATTGAATTGCTGCTTTCCATTTTGTTTTGCTGCACTTACTTGTAAATACAAGAGTGAATCTCTTAACAAGGCACGGGATGATTGCGGCGTGTCAAAGAATGAGCTGCCTTTTCAGTCCTGTGTGTGTCTGCCTGCCTGCCAAGTGATTAATTACACTGTATGAACAGCAGAAAAATTGTTGAAACATGACAAATAAATTGTGTTTGCCTCTGGGATGGAGCTGGGACTACTAACTGATCTGGTGCTTTGAAAATATTTTCAGTAGCAATTAGGAGTCACCCACTGGCTTCTGAAAAAGGTTTTTTCCCTGCTGGCTACTTGAGGCTGTCTGATAATACCTGTGTCAGAACAGAGGGGACCTTTCTGCAGGGGAAGAAGACCGTGATCCAAAGAGGGTTTCCATTAGGCTGTGGAAGAACGTAGCAGTCTGAGACACGGCTGGGCTGAGGAAAGGTGAAGGCCGTTTGCATAGGTCTCCTTTGACAGCCTGCAATTGCAGTTATGTTCTCCAGTTGTGCTATCTCTTGCTATTTAGTGAAAAGCAAAGCCAAGGAAAGCACTGAATATTTTATGGAACTCAAACTTGCAGTTTCTTCTTCTTGTTCTCGTCTTACTTAAAGCTCTCTTTTCCTTTTCTTTTTCCTTTTCTTTTTCCTTTTCTTTTTCCTTTTCTTTTTCCTTTTCTTTTTCCTTTTCTTTTTCCTTTCTCTTCTCCCCTCCTCTTCCTCTTTCCTTCCCTAATTCTGTTGTTTTCTCTTTTTTTTTTTCTGGGTTTTGTTTTTTTTTTTCTAAAGAAGCATCTGCCCTATCACTTCTAGTTTCCCAGAAGCCTGTTTTGCCCAGTGTGTGGTGGTGTCCACACAAAGATGATGACAGTCAAGGAATGGCACCAACCTGACACCACAAAGAGCATCCTTCAGAGCTCGCCTGTTGAGGTATTTTTTTCTTTGGTGCAGACTTGGCAGTGCTGAGCCCCCGACAAAATTGTCTTCCCACATAATTTGCTCTGGCTCTGTGCACCTTTGTTCTACTGCCCTCACCCTTCTGGAAGCTGAAACAAAGTTGAGAGAAGGAGGTCAGATCTAGTGGGCAAACTTTGGAGAGTCTGTAACCAGGATTTTTTGTATTTTCCATCTCATACATGCTGTTTTGAATCAATGACTCTACCTTGACCATCGATTTGCCAGTGTTCTTGGGCAAAATGATTGACTTCATTTGTCAGGAGGGTTTTCTTGGTGTTCTCTCTCCTAACACTAAACCCAGGTGTTGCCTAACTGTTGATGCAAAATACGTCTTTTCTTCTGTCTTCTGTGGTTGTGTTAACAGACACTCGTCTCTCAGCAGAGGCAAAGCAGTGAAGAAGTTGTTAAGTTAGAAATACGTTTCTAACCGATAGCAAAGAGAAAAAAAACAGCCTGTGTGGCAAGGAGAAGCAAAATTAAAGACAGCAAATTGAAGCTTTTTTTTTTTTTACTGTTTCTTATCAGCCTCCAGTTTTCTCCACCACCCACGCTCTCTCAGTCATCCTTGGCTCCCTTTGTGTTTTCAGCCCTGCAGATGCTCAGTGCCTGCTTCGTGTGCGAAGACTTCCCTCCCTGTGCTTGAGACTCTTGGGGTGTTTGTGCTCCACAGTGATCAGCACAGTCCGTGTTTGCAAATTGCTTCCCTTACCAAGCTGCTGCTGGGCTCTTCTGTGCCGCTGTCTCTGTGGGACCCGCGCTGGGAGGCGATGGTCACAGCCTGAGACACACATGTCCCCCAGTACTTCAACTGGGGAACGTTCTGGCTTCTGCCTCTCTCTTGGGGTTACTAAGGGAAGCAGAAGGTTCTCTGGTTTCCCCTGGTCTTATCTAGAAGCCTGTTCTATATCTGATGCTCCTAAATCTGCCAGATTCTTCTTCCTCTCAGCTTCTGCCGCCTCCCTGGGAAGTGTGTGCTCAACGACTCCAGGAATGGCCTTTTGGGAGGCCCAGCTTAAGAACTAATCCCAGCCCCTGCTGAAATCAGTAGAAGGACTTCTTAGACCCTGGCAGGAGTTAGGTCAGTACCTTGGTTGTTGCCTGAATCCCTCACTGGAGAAAGGGAAGCAAAGCTTGATAAAACACAGCCAGGCTGTTAGATAAAAAAAGTCCATGTTCCTAAGTAAGAGTAGGCAGGATTATACATTGGCAACACACTCTCTGCACTGATGAGAAGTTTATTCTAACCTCTAAGGGCAACAATCTCAGCAACTCATTTTTTCCAGTTTTTTTCAAAGCATCAGAAATCAACATTAACTACAACTGCCAAGAACCCCCAGTGGACAATTACAAAGAGCAATGAAGAGCACAGTGTGCCCCTGTTTAGACTAATTTGCATGGAAATTGCCTACTTTCACCTGGCAATATCCTGAATTGTATTTTTTATGTATGGGCATACATGCAAAAATAAGTGTCCTCGATACAAAACACCTGCATAGAAATAATCTACTTCTGACTGCTCAAACTGATTATAAAATGCTGCCCTGAAGAAATTCTGTACAGAGAATGAACAGTTTTGTACTCAGGGCAAGGTAAGCATCTTCCAACAAAGTAAATGCTAACTCCACCAAAAACAGCCATGAAAGAGGTTGAGAAAAATTTTATTTTTCAAAAATAAATTGAATTTTTGATTTAGTGAAATATCAGACACTGATATTTTTGAAGGGAAATTACTTTTTCCCCCTGACTTGTTTGGACTCACTTGTATAAAACACACATAAAATAATACAGAACTAAAACACCCTGGTTTAGTCAAAAAAAAGTGTTTCTGCCCTTTTTCAAAATGTGTTTTGGATTTTTCTTTTAGGAAAAATCTGAGGGTTTGACCTTCTCATCCTGAGCTGGGCCAAGAAAATACTTTGAAATCTAAAATTTCCCAGCCTGGGAGAAATGTTTTCCCACCCCGTCCTCGCCACAACACCCCAAATGCACTCCACTGTCTGAGGCCGTGAACTTACTGTTATCTGTGACTCTTTTCGAGTATTCTGTTCTGTGGCTTTATCATTTGGAAGTCTATCACGTATCTCTTTGACAGAATTTCTGTGTAATAGACATTTTCCGCCTCATCCCGATTTTTCCTTTGTGAGGCCTGACCTTCAAGCTTTTAATCTGCTCATTTTCTCACTAAACACGGTTTTTGGGGGTGGTTTTTCTGGAACTGTTAGTTGCCATTGTCTCTCCATGGATAAACCAATTTAGGCTTTTTGGGTAGAGACTGCAAAAGAACTGAAAGCTAAAATTTGGTCTCTTTCTAGTGAGGAAGTTGCATCCCTATTGATTTAATTCTCCAGGTAAGTATGGCTTTGTGGTTTAGCCCTTTTTGCTTTTTGTTTGCTGCCCTGAAAATCTACCCACTCTAATTAGGGGTCTGTCTTCAATACAGCATTCTTAAGGTAAGCAAAGAAATATTACAGCAGCACTCACCGAGTACTGTACTGCCAGGAGAGAAACACAACCGCTCCATCAGAGGGTGGGGAATGAGCCTTGCATGAGCCTGGACTCTGATATGTGGCCTTTGGGGAATACCAAAATATCTGCAATAAAAGTAGCTATGTAAGACGCATGTAAGGTGTGGTGGGTTTCTTGACACTTGTGTGACAAGGTGAGGACGTCTTTGCCCTCCAGTTTATAAACTTGAAACTGGATCTTTCTTTCTTTGTTTGTTTTTATTTTTATATTTCCTGTTCTTTGCTGCTTGGGGAATTTTGTTCTACATTTATGGAATATATTGTGACACAGTGGTTTTGGAATATTTTCAGTGGAAAAGCTGTGAAATTGAAATACAGGGTATTTTTTAGAGTAAAAAGCATTAGTTTAAATGGACTTATCTTTTTTTACTATTACTTCATCAGAAGCAAGTTCTGGTAGACCTGTAAAAGCTGATTGATAAAGCCAAGATTCCAGGTTATTACTAAACTGTAGAGAGAAAGTCAACCACAAAGAGATGTTCCAGCTAAACAAAACGAGGGGAATCCCTCATTGCACAAGAAACAAAAAGGATTGGACTGCTACTTTTCTGCCTTCTAGCCTCTGTCCAAACTGAGAGCAGTGTATTTTTTTTGGAGGTGGCTTCTCTCATTTTTCAGAACAGAAGAGCTGCACATACTGCTGGGAATTTTCCTACTTACATTTTCTATAGGTGAAATCATTTCTGTCACGCAGCTGCCGCTATACTGCTCATAATATTTTAGGATTCAGATACATGATTTCAGAAGCCTGAGGAATTGCCTCCAGAGCGACGCGTGCAGATCACGAAATGGCCCAATGCTTTCCCTTGTTACAAAAGCTCTAGGACGCCTTTCTCACTTCCTTCTTCTGGCATTTCACAGCCAGTTCTTGCAATGTCCAAAATCCCCACAAAACCCATGTGGGATTTGAATTGCCCGTTCCAGTGTCTCCCCCGTGTAGGGTTTCCCGGCAGTGCTGAGATCTGCCTCCCACTCCTGTCACACTGTCCTCTATCTGAGGTAACAGCGCTGTTTAAAATTAAACCATTGTACTCGGCTGGGCTCATGGCACTAAAAATTAGATCTTGATTACCCTATTTTTAGAAGCTGGAGAAAAATCAAAATGTGATTTTTCTTTTAATTTTTTTTTCTAATTTTTTTGGGGTATTTGTCTGGGTGAAGGCAGACTTTTCCAGTACTGTCGCACATCTGGGCTGCGATAAGCAGTTTGTAACTGAACGGCAAGAAAAAGTAGGCCAACCTACAAGAGTGTATCTAGGAACTACTCCTGAGGGATTTGTGCTACACTGCCTCCGACAGCTGAAATAACAGCATGAAATTGCGATTAAAAATTAGGGAGAGATATGGGCTATTTGACCTTCTTTCAGTCAGGGACCCAGAGGCCCTGTCTAGAATAAGGATGCAGAGAAATTCAGCTCCTGTGGAGTGACTGCATGCCACGGAGAGGTTGCTGAGGTTCACCCTAAGCTCGGTGGAAGAAAGAGAGAATTTCTTTCCGTTCAAAACAATCCTTGCAGAGCCTGGACTGATTTCGGAGCCGTGTGGATGCTGGTGGGGCAGTGCCAGCACGGCCAGGGACGAGTGCCTGCCGGGCAGCCTGCGGAAGTAGAGTGAAACGGTCCTTGTTTCAACGGTGTAAACAGATGGGAAATAGGAAGGAAACTGGCAATTGTCATGTTTTCTAAGTTTACAGAAATGCAGGCAAGGTTAATTAGGCCCCTGCGAGGCTTTGTTCGTTAGGAGCTTTGCTGACTGGCTCACCTTTTCACCCAGACTGGCACTGTAATTACCCAGTTGACCCTACTATCGGTTGGGGAAAAGGCTGTGAGGTGGAGTAGCCCGGTTAGTTGGATGTGTACGCTGGATCCCAGGCTCGTTTTGGTACTCGGCGTTGTGATAAGGTACTAGGAAGGTTAAGCTGAAATAATAATGTAGCCGTGGCAGCAGATACAGAGTTGGCAGATACAGAGTTGACACAAATGCTGGTGAGAGGTTTGGGCTGATGGTGTGAACCTGGCAGCCTACTCAAACCACGGTGACTAGGAAGCATTTGGAAGAGGAATGCATAAAGTAGACCCAGTAAGATCAAAAAGGCTGATTCCTTGGAGCTTTTGGCAGCCTGTGTAAGGAGGACTGTCATAACAAACAGTTTGACTTTGCAAGAGACTTTGATTTGTTCTTAGCTTTGGAAGCTGACAGCCCGCAAGGAGACACCCCCAGTGTGAGTCCTGTTCACTTGTTGCCCTTCTGCACAAGTCTCGGCGGATTGTTTGGGGCAAAGGCTTTCTCGGGATGTGTTTGTGCAGCACCATGTAGAGCCAAGGCAGGGTAATGGCTGGAGGAGAAGAAGTTTGCAGGCTCTGCACCCTTTGATAGATACATGCCAAGTACATAAATACGGTGTAAATATATTACAGAGCTTTGGCCAGCCGTTTTTATAGAACAGTGCAATAAATTTTCTTGCCCATGGTAGAAATTTATTCATAACGCTGTATACAAAGCCTGACCTCATTTAAATTGAGGCCGAATTTCTCAACTTAAACATATTGAATTTGCTACCATCTTCTTCCAGCAGCAGAGAGGACATGTTTGGCTTGGTTTGGTCACAGGCAGAACAATAGACAGAACCTCAAGTATTTTTATATGTTTCCACAAGATGTTTCCTGTATTGGTAACTGCTCTGCATTTATTACTGGCATGCGTGTGTTGAAAAAATTATTGCAGTTTGTTACTCCAAGGAGTTTTTCATTACTGTGTCCTTGAAGGCTAATGTCATTGAGGAAGATTTGTTGGGCTAAGTGGGGCATGTGTCTTTCGTCAGGAGATGGGCCATATGGTTCCAATGCCCTAAGGCACACTCATGGAAAGTCTAGTGCATGGAAGATGGGAACGTGTCCAGAGTGGGGAGGGGTGTTGAGGAACCACTAAGAACTGTTGGTCGGATTCTTAGATGATGAAAATCAACCTAAGTGTGTGAAAGAAATGAGTCTTATGTTCCTGCCGAGTTGGGGTTTTTTCCCCACTTTGTAAACTCTAAGACAGTTAAAGCAGGAACTTGCACAAGAACAAATTAGAAACCAGTATAATCATGGGTAATTTGCTTTCTTTTTGTGATCACCTTATCAGCAACAACCCACAAATGTTAAATTCTGAGGATGCCGAGTCCATTGTTCTGGAGCCTCTAGGTCTTGTCCAAGTGGTATCAGTCCTGCCTGTAAAATAATGCAGCTCTTTTCTGGCAGTGGGGGAAGAGGCCTTTCCTGTCTGTACGTCTGTGCAGTTGTACACACATTTTCAGAGCTCTAGATCCATGCGTTTTCTAAGTTCATGCTATGGCTTTGCTGTCGCTTCTTTATCTCTGGGAGCATAGAGTCTGTCTCTTGAAAAAGATGCCGAAAACCTCGTTGGTGTTCTCCGTCCCTTTCCAGCAGGACATTTGCTGTGTGTGTATGTACTGCAAAAACCTCGGAGCGCTAGACCAATGTACACTGCATCAGCGTGGGAATTGGGCTTAAGGGTTTGGGAAAATCTTAGCTTAAACCTACAGTCTTTGCTTTGTTAAATTCTTGGGTTTTTAAAATGAGCTTGCACAGATGTTTCCAAGGAAAGATTCATAAGTTCCTATTAACACTGTAGAAAAGTGAGGAGGGAGACCTAAATAATGAATGAAGTCAATATTTCACTGCATCTCTGAGATCTGATTTTTATGGAAATCAGTAATGCTCAGTATTTTGTGGGTCTAATAGGTAAATATGACCTTTCGTAAATATTTGTTTACCTCTGAATTCTTCAGGAAAAGGATCAACAACCATCCCTTTATGGATCACTCTTTGCAGGGTCATCTAGCTGCGGCAGTTGCCACAGGTTTCTCATCTGAGAAGCTGTCAATTAAATGAAAGAGTAAATCACTGGCTTTCTATTTCTGCTGTGTTTTGAAACTGCACTTAAAATCTTTCTCTTTGTTTCATTACCAAGCCAATGGTGAGGTATTACAAGGGAATTATAAAACAGAGGTTTATGCCGTAGATTCAGAGTTTTCACTTGTTGCCTAGTATAATTCTGTGCCTGAAAAGAAACTCTGAGTAAGACTTCTCAGATTACTGCACCATGACAAAACTTTGCTATCAGGAGACATCCCATGCCATGTCATGGTACTCAAATCAAACGGAAAAGCGTTTGTACTCAGATGCCGCAGAAGATGCCCTGCCAAGAATGACTGACACCCTGCTGGTCTACAAAGAGAAGTTTTAGCAGTGAAATATACTGAATAACACTGACCCTTGTGCTTCGTGAAGCAAAATCCTAGGGCTGGGGAAAGTCCTGGAGCACTTTCTCTGCAGTTATTGAAGTTTACTATTTTTTCCCCATGAACAAATTTGGCAGATGTTTCCTGACTTAGAGTCTGGGCCTTACGTGCTGTGCGGCTGAGTGACATGCTTTTCCTGTAGCTCGTATGTGGTCTCATTAGATCAAAAACCTTTACAGGAAGAGACCGTCTCTCTTGATTGTATTTGTACAGTGCCTGTCGTGTGGGGCTCTTCCTTTGCCTCTACCCTGGGAGGACAGGACCACTTCGTTTTAGAAGGAAGAGATGGGAAAGGGAAGAAACCAGCACTATTAGGGATATATCAGCATTTACTGTCCCAAATGTTCATATTTAGTTTGACTTAGATACTTGCATTCTGTAGAGATTCACCTTTATGTGCAATGTCGGCTTTCTTACGAGGGAACTGATACTCAGGAAAGGAAGTACTCTCCTGAATCAGCTCCCAGGAGCTCAAACTGTGTTAAGACATCCTATATCTGCTCTCGGCTCATCTCTGCTGGCACGGCTCCTTGGGACTGGCTTGTCCAGGTCCACTCAGGGAGACACAACATCCTTTCCCCAGCTCCCACTTTCCAGTAGGCTGGAACTGCCTTCGCAATCTTGCTGCTTCCACAAGAGCCAGTGGGTAACCAGAACCACATGGACCACACGCGTTTCTGTTTCCTGAGGTGATTCACCATCTGTAACTGCTTCTTAGAGGATGTGGGGTCCCAAATCTTTCCCCTTGCTGACAAGCCACTGCCTCACTGGACCTCTTTTATCGGGGCATCTAAACACTTCCACACTGAACATGATTAAGTAGAAGGGAGAGATGAGTGTCAAGGGCGGGGATCAGTGTTTAGGAGTAGTTCAGCATTTTAATTTGATCAGGTTATGGGAACAGAATGTGAAAGGTAACTGGAGGTAGTTTACTCACTGCTGAAATGATAAAGAAAGCCACGTCACATTTAGCACATGAAGGCACCCTTCTGTGACCGGTTCTTTACAGGACCTGGGGCACCGCAGGCCTCTGGCAGGGCTCACCCTGCAGTCGTGGGGTGTCCTGGGTTTGCATGGATGTTTCCAGCTTAGGCTTCTAGTCTTGTTGCAACTGCTGGGTTGGTGGCTTCTTCATTGACCTTGTTTCCTTCTGATATTGTATATTCAGAAGTATCTGCACAGCACCCAGGCCACTGACAATACTGCTGATTACTTTACATCACTATTTAATTAGGATGAAAGACAAGGGGTGAGCAATTGGAGATTTCACACTTGGGAAAGAAATTGATTTATGGAACAATCAGGCTGTTAGCTCCAGCAGGCTTGTCTTTAAAAAGCAAGAAAAGTATTCTTGTCACTTTGGGGTTGATCTAAGTCAAGCAGCTTGTGCAAAATCATTCTTCTCAGCCTGTGATTGCAGAGACCTAACAATGGGACAGAAATTGGTCTTCTATTAAATTCTGTGCCATACCCTGGGGAGTGAGATAGGGAGCCCAGGCCCTCGACAACCTGGGAGTTCACAATGGAGTGGGACTCCATTGAAAGGCCTTGCCTGGGCTGAAGCTTTGCACTCCCAGAGGACTGCTCTTGCTAGAGCAAGGGATTTCTGTTCTTTTGCCAGTGGAGCATTGCCTGGGAATTAAAACTGATCTTATTGTAAAGACAGACATGGATGTATGTACGTGCTGAGCTCCCCCATTCCTTGTATAAATGTGAACATTGCCCAAAAAGCAGTAGCAAATCAATGTGATGGCACCTCAGAAGGGTCTTGATAGTGCTAATACTGTCACAACTTTGCCCACACTCATGAGATTTATTGGACAGCTGTATGTTTCTCCTAAAGATGGGAGTTTTCCCTGCGGCATTCTGAAAAAAACATTGCGTGAATTGAAGAAGGTATCTTGCCTCCTACAACAAATCTGCACCTGCTGTTCCCTGTTCCATGTCTAGGGCCCAGCATCATCCCGTCTAGCGTCGTCACACCCGGCTTTTGCCAGGCTGCCAACAGCCCATATGCAAGGGCTGGCCTCTGCTGTCTGACACAAAACGTCTTTCAGAGCTTCCTCACAGTTAGGCTGAACCAGAGGTTATGTTTTTCCTGCTATGTCTGCATTTGTCAAGGAAGCTTCTCCATGGTTATATTTATACTCCATGGAGGGACTGTAAGAGAAACAAAAGACTATTTTCTGTGACTCTCTGAGGCTGCTGCATCACTTCTTGCCCTGGTGTTCCTATGGGGAACTATAGGTTTGGCTCACCTATAGTTGAGTTGCTGTCTCTTCCAATTTCTGTAGCTAGAAAGGGACATATTTCTGTGGCCAGGAGGGAGATATTGATACAAATACCTGGCTAGTGAACATTTGTCAGGTAAAAAAAATGAATTCTAACTTCAGTTCCGCTGAAAGGTGTGCTTGGAGGAGGACCAAGAGAGAAAACAAGTGAATTAATTTTCCTGTTGCTACAAGCCTCCTGTGATTTTGAGGCAGGATGGCTGAACCATGCCCTCCATCATCCTGTATTGTCCTCCCTCTCAGTAAAATAAGGATGCAGCTATTAGTTCTGGCTGTCTGGGTGGCAAGCTGGCTGGCATGTATTCCCCTGACTGTATGTGCCAGCTGTGCTGAGCAGAATAGCCCCCTGCTCTTATCTGTTCACCAGCTTCAGGGGACTGTTAGTGAATTAACACGTTGTGACCCACAGCCTGAGAACAGCAGCCATGTCCCTCAGCAAACAGCTCCAAAAAGGTCTTGACAGTTAAATAATTGCCTCTGCTGTCTGGCTTTTAAGAAACGAAGTGAAACTTAAATGGGAGTTCTGCAAAGTTTGATAGCCCTTCCACTCCGCTGGCATCATTCACGGTGGCTGTTCAAGCTTCCAGCCTAATGGGGATTTGTGAGAAGGCATCAACTTAGAAAAAGTGTCAACAGCACCACAGGTCAGACAAGGACATATTATTATGCACCTTTGAAAACACAGCCAGACTTCACATCTCAGCCCAGCATGCAGCAATCATT
Organism: Apaloderma vittatum; assembly: GCF_000703405.1. NCBI lineage: Eukaryota > Metazoa > Chordata > Aves > Trogoniformes > Trogonidae > Apaloderma > Apaloderma vittatum. Next base: position 25,618 of record NW_009698787.1, on the reverse strand, counting down.
AGTCACTCTGCATAATCCTCTTGACCTATTTTTTTTTTTCCCTTTCACAGTGGTCACATTTGAAAATATTGTCTAGAGCCAGTTGGGCTCACACAAAGTTGTTAATTGGGAGCTGTCTCGCTAAGGGCTAACGCAGAGGCAAAGTTCAACGCAGTGTGCTCAGCTCCTCAGCTCCAATTCTGAGCGCTCCCAGGGCGGTGGTGATCAAGAGGCCCGGGAGGCCTTGGGTCACTGGTATGCACAGAGGCTTGATTCCTGTTTTTTGCAAAGGGACTGGTCACCTGGACGCTTTGGTTTATCTGGAATTAAGGATTTGATAGGGTCTGGCTCAGCAGATGGGTTTGAATGTGAGAAGCGCTTGGAAAAATGAACCAGCCAGCAAAAGATTGCCTGCACATCTGCAGCCAGAGAGCTGAGTGAGCGTGGCCTTTGTCATTAAGGGATTTATAAAGGAGTGGCCCCCTGGTTGCTTCCCCCAAAGGCTGGTGCAAAAGATGGGCAAAGCAGCACAGTTCTCACCTGTGTGCACTGAGACTCTCACCGTCATCTTACAGGAGGCAGCTCTAGGTTATCCTGGAGGGACTAGAGGAGGACTAGGGAAGCCCTACCCAGGTGGGGACATGTGGAAATGATCTGCAAACATGGTACAGAGACTTGTTACTTCTGAGAGAGATTTATTCTGCCTACCATATCTGTTAAATATCTACCTATATATCTGTTAAATTTGTGGAGGCGGCAGCCACAGATAGGTAGATGAAGGAATTAACATAAAAGCTGTCTACAATAGTTATTCCATTATTATACAATCAAAATGCTTCATAGGCTCTAATGAATTCATGTCACAGCTTCTCTGGGAGCCAGACAATTGTTATTCATCCCAAGTTTGAAGAAGATAAATTGAGCTGTTCAGTGATAAGGCCCAGGTAGGTGACGGCATCAGCCTGGTTTCCAGAAGAGCCAGGTGACAACATAGCTCTGAGGTCACGGAAGATAATCCATCACAGAGCAAACCTGTACCTATATCTCAGCTGACGTCCTGTCTGCTGCCCAGCTTTTATATCTGAGCATTCAGCAGTACTTCTGTGCGCATAGATGGAATTGGATACTAAATTTCAAGGGCTAATAACTTTCCAGAATGCTTTTCATTGTTCCTCTGTCTGCAGGGCCCGCCCAAATGAAAGGCAGAGTGTAAAGCAGGGCTCCCTTGCCTCAGCTGGGGAGAAGATCAAAGCTCTGGTTGTGATGGTGCTGAAGGCATATGCTTTTCTTGCTTACCCACACTAGTTTATGAAGTTAGTAGCCTCGCAAGATTAGTAGGTGTCAAATCTGCTTTATAAAAACAGCAAGGGTGGCATTGTAAGTTTGCTGCACCTTTGTACCAGCAGGCATGTCCTAACTAATTAGGTGAGGCAGCATCCTGCTAGAAGGAGCTGGAGTTGGAAATCTGCCTCCCCGTATCGTGTCAGCCTTCCTGCCTTTTCCTGGTGTCTCAGGGCCTGCAGGTGTATGTGCTGTTACCCTCCAATCCCTGCAGGCATCTATAAAAATTGACAAGGCTGGATTTGGAGCTGATGGTCGTGAAGCGTGGTGCCTACACTGCCGTATGCACATGGCCAGAAGCTGCTTCTCCACCACTTGGCTAGTGGTGTGTGGGCTGCAGGCCTGCTGCTCAGCAGTGGTGCAGTCGGTGTACCTGAGGCACGGGGCATGTAGCATCTTACTTGGTTCTTGCTCTTTCTGAAGCTGTTCCCCTGTCTATTTTGGACCTGCTCTGTCAGTCTCCTCTGCCTGTTTCTAGCTTCATTAAATCTCTGGGTACTGAGTGCTACTGTCTGTGCTCTTTTGCTGTTCTTTTCTGTAGGGATTTAGGACAGAACTGCTTTATCCTGCTGTCATAGTCTTGTAAGGAGCAAAAAGAAATGCAGTGTATTCCCTAGATGCCAGGATAATCGTATCTTGACAGCATGCTAATTAATCATCTTGTAATCAGGTAATTATTTCCCATGTAGCTGTCTAATTACCATTTAGTAGCCCAGACTTCAGCCTATAACGAATATTTTCAAGCAAGGGTTTCAAGGGGAGGAATGCAGTGGGCTATGACTCCTGGTGTAACACCTCTGTCTTCCTTGAATTACTCCTGGCATTAATTTTGTCCCCCAGTTCTTGTAGCCTACGAGCCACACAGCAGCCCTAATTATTGCCATGTTGGCAACAAGGAAAGAGTCCGACCAATTCCGTGGCTCAGTGTAATGGACTTAGCTGCTGTACTGCAGCTGTTAATGTGCTCAGAAGCACATGCATATGTTGGCTCCCTATGAGCTCTTACTAACCCAGCAGATTATAAGGTAACGAGCTTGAGCCATACTTTTGGGATCAGTATACAACATGCTCTTAAAAGGTGAGGTTATATAGAAGAGTGTGCTGAATTACTTCTAAGCCAGAGAAGACCGCAAAGGTAAAAATAACAATCTATAGTCAAAGCTTACTTAACATTCATGCCTTGAGAGTGTTTTCACCTTTGCTTGCAGCTGATTCACTTCTGTTTCAGTTAGGTTTCTCAGTGTTTGCAATGCATTTTCAGCGTGTGTGCATGCATGCATGAGTCTCACTTCCATCCATCAAAAAATTTAGTCTCGTTCAAAAAATTTTAACCATATTTGGAAGCAAGGCAGGAACCTCAGCAATATTAAACTCTTATGTTTCATAAAATAGGCTTTTGCATGGGTGTGATTTAAAGCAAGACATGTCTTTGTTCATATGACTTTACCAGTGTAAAAACGTCTTAAAATCTGTGTGACCCTAATAAAGAGGTTACTTCATGTCTTGGTGTTGGATTTACCCCAGACAAATTGCATCAGTTTTAGTGCTTGGTTGTACCCAGCTGCCTCTGTATCTATTTGCTGCATGACTGTGCCTTCAGTTTTGCATCTTTTTTCATGTGTCCAGATCATCAGACCTTTGCCCAGCCCAGCCTCAGAATGGCCTTGCAAACACTCGGAGGAACTGGAGTCTGGTTTTCCTTGGCTTGTTTTCTTTCCATTATCTGTCTTTGTGGTGATAAGGACTGCTGCTGTTGACCTCAGAAGTGCTCTGACAGGCTTTGCTGTGTGGCAGATACAAAAGGAGGAACGATGTGCGAGCTCTGCTCTCAGTAGCTGGCCTCATGGAGCTTCTCCCCAAAGAAGCCAAGAGGAGCGAACTGGAAACCACATAAATAGCAAGGACTCTCCAAGAGTATGTGCTATAATAAAACCAGCTAAAAATAGTCTCCAAGGCTAAATGCGAATCATCTGGAGAGTAACTAGCAAAAGTTTCTGCAAGAAAATCCTGAAAGGAGGAAGCCGCATTTTCAGCGGCAATTGTGCTGAAAAACTGCCACCTCCAGCGCGCTGTTGGGGAGACTTAACATCCTTCCCCCGGTCCACCTTCTCTGGGTATGCTGGGGCTGAATCTCGTTCTTACTGGTGCTGTTCTCAGTTAACTCTCTCTCAGGATAAGATTTTTTTTTCCTGGATTTTTATCAGGTTTCGAGATCTGGAGCTCCAGCAAGTGGACATGGTCTTTGTGAGAATAGCCAGTCCACATGATTTCTCTCTTCCTCCGTGGTCAGGCAGTTCCCAGGTCTCAGAAGCATGACAAGGTAGAAAAACTTTTAAAAAAGTAGTGGTTTTCCTTTGCACCCCTTCTCGCAGTGCAAATGCTTATCCCCTCCTGTCTTCCCGCTGCCATTCATGCTTCCCTCAGCTATAATCTGCTGCTGTGGGTTGCCAGAGCTATTCCCAATGCAACGTGTTTAATCCCAAATTGAAAAGTCTTTGAAAGCTGAGACCTCAGTGTCGGGTGGTGAATATCTTAGACGCAGAAAGGGATCAAGGTGGCTTCTCAGTTACCAGCAGTTAACACAATCCATTGTGGTTTATTTAATTGCCATTTATATGCGTCTTTGTATCTCCTTACTAGGAAGAAGTACAATCTGGAAGTAAGATCGCTTATAAATAGCCTTAGTTTTGCTGTAGCACCAGGAGAAACTTCAGCTATAGTGCAGCTATAGTGGGTTCTGACAGGCATTGAGGAGGCAGATTGAAGCCTTTCTGCTGTACAATGCTGGGCTACAAAAGCAGCATTACGGGGAGCAGCCCTTGCTAGGCGGGAGTAGCTGAGCGCAGATGCATCCCGGAGCGCGCAGGGCAGCGTTGGCTTTCCAGAGCAGCACACACCAGAGAATCATAAACCAGTCAGGTTGGAAAAGGCCCTTCTCATCGAGCCCAACCATTAACCGTACTCTACAAAACTCGTCCCTAAACTGTGCATCATCGCCCCAAGAAGTGACGGGAGGAGACGCGGTCCCGTGGAGGAGTACCTGCTGCGCCAGGAGCAGGTACTGACCCGTTGCACGGTGGCTGGAGCAGGCCCAGAGCTTCAGACACGGCTGCCCCCAGTCCCTCACTTCTGCTCCCAGTCCCTCGCCTCGGCAGCCCAGCTCGGTGTGGTTTTTCTCTGGGTAACTTTCAGCTTCTCTTTCTTGTGACAGCATTTCTAGCTGAGACACCAGATAGAGTGCCAAGTCCATGGGGAAAGCTGTTTTCTGTCGAAGTTGAAATGTCCATAAAATACTGATTTTGACAGTGTTTTGGCTCAGGAGAAAGGAAATTATGGCTAAATTTCAGAGCATCTGATTTAGATGTCTTTCCAAGTGGAGAGTTTCAATTTCATTTTGACTAGATTTTTGACAAATCTATTTAATCACATAAACATGTAAGAAACATTTTAAGAAACTAATTTATACCATTTAAAAAAAAAATCTGTTAGGGAGAGCTTTCATATTTTCCTTTAATTCTTTTTGAGAATATCAGAATTTCTCTTTCAGAATCCCTGTTTTCAGCCTGAGGCTGGTGAAGGACAGGGCAGCTATCCAGTAAAGCAATCTAGGAATATATAACAGGAACTATATTTCATCAGAAATCATTCTTTTCCATTCAGAAAAAGAATGCCTAATGTGCGCTGCTTTTCTACTAGCTGTTAACAATGCATTTAGTTTTTCCTGATGTGTTTAGAAGAATTCGACAAGAGCCCCAAGACATCTTCTAACAAAGAAACGTATCACTTGGTGTTTTTACAGTGAACTGAGGCTTTTCTGGGTTACACATGTCAAAACTAAGTAGTGGGTGTAACCTCCATTGCCCACCAGAGAGGAAACGGAAGGAAACAGTCTGATAAAATCGTAGTGTTTTATTAAGCAAATTTTCCCATGTAAGGCTACAAGATTGCTGCCTGCTGAATTTATTCCAGACTCCAGGCCTGCTTTCTCAAAAGCTTAAAGTGAGAACAGATAAGCAGTTAATTTACCTTGTCAGATCTAGACCTTTTGAAAGATTCATGCAAGTTGTGAACGGGAGAGATAAATTTTTAATAATACTCAGCTTATTTAGTTGTAATCTTTGCCAGTCTTTGCTGTGGAGTGTGGAGCCCTTCCCGCTCAGCTCGCACTGTGCGCCCCAGGCACATCTCTGGGAGAGAACTGCCTTCGTCCCCTGCCCGGTGGCCCCCGGCTTTTGGGAGAAGGACCCTGAGCTGCAGTGAGCTCCATCGCTGCTCCTGGCCCGGGCTGTGGGGATGCCCCGATACGTCGCTGTGGAGCTGAGCAGACCCGTTCACTGGCTCAGTCTGAAAGTGCAGTCCTGCAGTGGGGCTTTCAAATAGGGAGTAAAGTTTCTTTATGGAGCAATTTCTTCCTGGAGGCAAGTCACAAATGGAAAGCCACTGAAGTAAGAAGCTATATGGATTTACCATATTCCTAAATTTTATGGAGAGGGTGCTGCCTCAGGCCCAGCTGTGCAGTGATTTGACCTAGAAGCTGAGCCTTGGCTGCTTGAGATTGCTGTGCCTACAGCATCTGCCTGTAAGGAACATGAACTGTCTTAAGTGGGTGTCCCTAACCAGTGTTGTTATGGACAGATGATCATGTTTTTCACAGAGCTATTCTTGCCTAATCTCTTTCCGGCTGAGGGATGAAGCTGGTTGAAGGCTGTGCACCCCAGAGCTCAATGCAGATGCAGTGCCAGAAGAGCAGTGTATTCTTTTCCTTCCAAAATGTGTCTCTGGGAGTATAAAGACATGTGAAAACTCCTCGCATGCAAAATCAGAGTTATCTTCCCTGGGTACTTCCTTGACCTTACCTCCCTTTGCTTCCCACCTTCCGTTACCACACTGTTAGCTAAAATCAGGAACTGAGGCCCTACTGGGAAGGTGTATTTGACTGGTTTGCTTTAGCCAAGCTACACATGGTCTTGTACAAGGAGTTAATTTTGAAGTTACTTACACACATATGGTAACTGTAGGGGAAAAGAAGGTTGAAGTATGCCTCCTTGAAAACTCCAGTCTTTCAGATGTTTGGCCCTTCCCACCTTGAGCAAAATTAAGGGCTCATAAATTTCTATTGTTGCAGATATCTGAATGTTAGAAGTTCATCTAGTTTATGATTAACTAATAGGAAAGGGAAGGAAATATTTTTTCCTATACCACTAAGGATCGAAAGATACTGAAAAACATTGCTTCTCCTAACTCAGTCAGTTTCAGAACTGTTTGTGATCCATAGGAAAATAAAAATTTTGAAAATTCTGTCAGATCAATCATGCTGATAATTTTTTAAGGCATTGATCTGACTTCCATAATGTAAGCATTTTTACTGTAATCATCCTCTCTGTAGCAACAAAGTGAATGTTGAATGAGGAAGCTGGCACGCATTCAGGATTGCGGTAACACAGGATGGCCCATCCATCTCTTCTGGTTTTACACAGGATTCCGTGAGCTCTGTGAACCTTTTCCATCTTAACACCACCAAAATATAGAACAGCCATTTAAACAAGTAACACATTATAAAGAGACAACAGATATTTTGGGTAGGAACCCAAAACGACCCCCATTTACTGGCTTGAGAGGGGGTATTTTTTCAGATAGGCAGTTTGGCTTCCACTGCCCTTCAGACTTCTGTTTTTCTTTCATCTGGCTATTTCTCACTCTCTGCAGCTTCATATGTCTTGCATTTTGGGCTGTGACATCTCTGGGATAGACCTGGTGAATTCATACTGGCATCACAAGACCTGACTGTCTAGGATCTGTTGCCATAGTGCAGAAGTTTAGTCCTGTGTGTTCCTGCAGCATCTGATTTTATGAATTCCCTGTGTTTTCAGATGTCAGGAATCTTGCAACTGCAGATCATAAAGTATTGGTGTAACAGATTCTTACAATTGTTCAAAAATAGCTGATTTCACTGCAGATTTCAGCATCAAACCTGAAGGCAGGCTTAAGTCCTGCCTATGTTTCTGTGATTTCCTCTGGCTCAGAGCAGGGGGGTGAGATAAAAAATGTTATTGTTTCAAAAGTAAGACTAATTGTAGAGAGCTTGTTGCAATTCCAGGTAGAAAATGTTTAGTTAACGTGCAGTAAAAAAAAATATGCTGTTGGCAGCTCTGTGTGACGCCTGTGGCCGTGCTGGAAGCTCCTATTGAAAGGAGCATTTGATTAGGAATGCCTTAGCCGGGGCGAGATCTGGAGGCTTTGGAGTCTGCCCCGGGTGTCTTGGCAACGATACACAGTCGAGAGCCCCATCAGCACAGGCACAGAGCGTGTCCCAGGTCTGGCTTCACAACCTACTTCGAAGGCAGGAGAGAAAACTTAGCCGTACCTAGACGAGCTTAGGGACTCCGCAGTTCCCTGTAGAGACTTCCACAGCCGTTCTCAGTAAGTATAACTTTAAATTAAGGAATGATAATTTTTTTTACCCAGAAAAAAATCTTTTGTTATATGTGCTGTAGATCAGGAATGTAAATCAGGCTAAAAGCTACAGTTAAAATATGCAGAAGTCTGCTTTCCATTAGCATGAAACGGCTCTAACTAGCCATTAACTGAATGGTACAAAATTGAAGGCGATGAGTCTTAGAAAATCTTACGGATTGCGAGAGCAGAGCCTGACCCTTCCCCCTTTGTCAGCTTTTTCTATTCAAGTGTGAGTTAGTGGCATTGTGTGTGCAGGGCTACCTACAGCAAAGCCGTCTGCGTGTCCTCCGCGGGCTCTGCGCGTCTCCTCCTGCGCCGCTGATGCAACAGGGCAGCCGGGCGGCGCAGCGGGCAGCGAGCTGCTTGCCACTCCTTTTGCACCAAGGACAGATACTGTGATTAAAGCAGTGTCGTTCTGCGAAGGAGAACTTCAGCTGGGCTGGACTATGTTCTTAAGATGTCTGTTTTCTTATGCAGAACTATAATGTGCAGTGAGCTCTTGTTCCCGCTGAGCTTTTCCACTTTTCTGCAGTGTTTGTGTTTGCTTTTAACGGAGTAAAAAAGTGATCGTGGAAATACAGGCCCTGGAGAGGTATCCTAAACCAGAGAAGAGGGCACAGTTGTGGTTGTGTGACTGGTTTAGGATAGGGGTGCCCGAATTCATCCCTAACCTCC
>NW_009698787.1:10951-17125 GCF_000703405.1 Apaloderma vittatum | reverse complement strand
CCCCTGTAGCTGCGGCTGTGAAAGCGAGCCCCCACACAGCCGCCTCCCCGGGTGTGTGTCATGTCGGCGTGGGCTGGCCGTGGGCTGGTGGGCATGACTGGCTGCTTTGGTGCTCATGGCAACCTCTTCCCGAGCCTCTGGTACACGCAGCAATCGCTGCAGGTATGCCTGCACTCCTGGTTTAAACATTTCAGGGCAGAACCGTGCAGGGACTGGGATGCATCCTGTGAAGAAGCATATTCTTATGAAGGACGTCTTAGCGCAGAGCCAAGGGGCTGTAGGTGCAGCGGAGGGCTGGGCTGGCCGTGCTCCCTGCGGGGGCTGCCTGTGTTCCTCTGAGGAAGCAGCGGCGTGGCTCCCTCATGGCCAGTTCTTTCGCAGCTCGGTTGCCTAAAACTACATCCTCAGGAAGGCAGCTTGCGGCAATGCGGAGAGCTCGTGTGGCTTCCGTGCGGGGAGATGAATCATGCAGCTGCCTGCGAGATGAGCGTATCTGCTTGTCATTCAGCGAGGGGCAGAAACCGCTCTGTGCCACCCATCCTGATAGGGCAGCACTTCTCAGCAGTTCCCTTTGTGAGGATGAAGGAGATTAGTCACAGAGTACAGTGAGCGAAGAACTCAGATCTGCTCCTTTGGGAACAGAGAATGCTGCAGTGGGAGGAAGAGAAGTCAGGACTCGATTTATCGATGCTCTTTGATCGGGCAATTGTACAAATACTTTTTGTGGGGAGGACTGTGAGTTTAAAGAAACTTAGTTCAAAGGCTTCACACATCTGATGGTCGGGCCAGATCCTTGTAGCTTTGCTTTCTTTTTTGAGGAAATGTGTAGTTCAAGTAAGGGCTGTCGTACTGGAATGGTGGCCAGATGAGGCTGCCCCTCAGCAGCTCTCCTGCTGTCCAGAGCTGCTCACAGCAGGATGGCCGAGGGAAGCCAGCTCTGCCTCAGTCTGTAACCTCTCTGGCTGAAGAGTGACAAGGATTCGGCTGACCCAGCTCTTGTGCGCTTTCAGTATCATTTGAGAGATATCAGACCAGACTCTTGCAGAGCTCACTGAAGTCAGTGCTGGGATGGTACCTCCTAGTTAAGAGTCTGGCCTGTCACTGTTTGAGAAACAATAAAACAGCCGTGGCAAGTAAGAGGTGTGTCCCTTTGCTCCTTGAGCAGAGGGCGGTTCCAGGGGTGAGTGGGGAACTCCTGCGTCGGTGCACTCCGTGGCAGTATCTGTGTGGATATTCCCAATTACTCCCTTGCAGCCTTTTGTGACCTCGAGAATACAGCGTTGCTTGGTTTTGAATCACTGAGCCTGTTCCTGCAGAGAAGTGCTACGTGTCACCCAGGTAACCTGTGCACATGAACCATGCTCTTCCCAGCACAGCCTCTGAGCTGTGCTTCTGCCAGAACTGATGGGGAATCATCCTGGATGCAGAACAGATCACATCCTTATCGCGCCTTGGCCCAATTCACTTTAAAAGGCTGCTTAGGGATTCCTAACCCATTTTTTCCCCTTAGAGAAAAATGTGATATTTTAGTGACAGAAACCAGCATGGATATTATTCAGTCCAGATCCCCACAATATGTGATGTTTCCTGTCTGTTTCCCTCATTCATCTCAGCGTATAAAATGAGCGCGGAGCAAGTCCCTTTCCACCTGCGCCTCCCTCAGCCCTCACCGAGCGTGCTCGTGTGTGTTAAACCACGCGTCAGCCTTGGGCAGCTCGAGCTTGGACTGGTCTGCTGAGTATTTAGGCCTCTCTGTCTCTCCCGCCTTTATCTTCCTGCTCCTTTCTTTCTGTTCCTTCCTCTGGTCCCCAGTAGTAGTGCCACCTAATTAGGTCATGGACTGTTTCAAACTCAAAACCTTTCAGGAGGTTTTCTAGTAGCTGCGGGTTCTGTAGCTCAGAGACACTTGTTCTGCTTGCCCGGCTTTCCTGCTTTGTGCCACTCTTAGCTGCTCCTAATGCTGAAATATTTCTTAGTCACGTGGCTGCGGCAGTAAAAGACATGTTAGCTCCCTAACAAGCTGTTACCGACTCCTCAGGGAGCTCCCAAAAAACCATTTCGCTCTGACATAAATCTGCTTTTCTGCATTCCCTACTGTTTTATTAATAGGGACGTTTTCATGAGGAGAAGATTCTCGCATGAAGCTTCAGCTGCAGCTTCAGCTGCTGCTCCTCCCTGGAGCCCAAGCCTTGCTTCTTGCTTGCACAAGCTGTTGGGAACCACATCTGGGTAACGACACACACGGCGCCGCTTTCAGGGTGGGAGCGGCCAAGCGAGGGCTCAGCAGCACATGTCGAGGCCTGGGAATGTAGCCTTGGGATCAGCTGAAACAGACCTAACCCCAGGACTGGTTGGCCCCAGATTTTACTGTATCCAGACTCAAAGGTCCCATTTAGCTACCCTGAGGTGTTATTTTTCCCTATAGATAAGTTCAGTTAAGCCATAAGGAGGAATTCCAAAGGAAGTGCTTGTCAGTGTAAGCAAGAGTGGCAGAACTGAGGGGTTTGTATCTGTAACCAAAATCTAGGAAACACCAGGAACATCTGACTCAATCTGCAGCGAGAATTCTGTGACAGGGTGGGCCAGGACTAGGTACAGACCTTCCAGTGGGTATTGGTACGAGATTCCTACCTGCTTCCTTCCAAATGAAATACGAATTGTCTCCTGATCTCTAATCCTAGCTTTGAAATGTGCGGTTTAATACATAGTCCCAAATTATGGTGGTGGATTATGGCACCTCTGAATATTCTTAGCAGCCGTGTAAATATCCAGACCTTTTAAAAAATCAGATGAAAGAAGGGCTGATAATTCAGAATGATTAAAAAGATTTCAACACAGATTTCAATTAGGCTGATGGCAGAGCTGGTCACAGTTACTGAATCTGGCCTGTAACAAATTGTTTAAGGAAATCTGTCCTGTTTCCATCATTGAACCTTTTTAAATCAATTTCATACAATGTTTTAGTCATTGCCTTTCATTCATGCCCAGCTAAAGTCACTTTTTCACAACAACCAAGTGGCAACGAGGTTTGCCTGCTGGAAGTTACAAAACTGGCTTTGCCTGGTCACATGCAACAGAAGAGACAGTCCAGAAATTTTCATTTTGGGCTCTGCTGTATAAAAGAGGGGCAGGAGGTGCTCTCAGCTTCTTCGTGAAGCAAAGTACGAGTGCATTTGGCTAAGATAGTGGCATCTAAATTCATAGCCTTAGTAAATATTTCACCTGGGGTGTTTTATAACATTTTCAAGGTAAAGATCACATACAGCTATGGAGGGGCACCTTGGCTGGCTTTCTTCCTCTGACTTTTTTCTACTGTTGCTTGCTAAATGGGGCTTAGCATAAGAATGGAAAGATGCTGGAAGATGAGAAATGAATGAGGGAGACAAGAAAGCTACGTGTAAAGGAGGTGGGAATCAGGGGACAGTTTTTCAGTGCGGTTAGGATGTCCCAGATCTGAGTACCGCTTGTGCCTCAAGAAACCTCACCAGGTAGGTTATTCAGTAAACTTCCTGCGCTAGGAGATAATGTCTTTTTTGTGGTGCATTTTTGCTCAAATTTGTACCCGAGGTTTGTTGTGCCACCTCTGATTTTTCAGAGATTCACTTCTCATTCCTTAATCAGCTCAAACACTTAAACCCAGTGGGAATTTGGAAGAAGTCGAGTGTTGAGCTCAACCTCTCCTGCTGTCTGGGGTTGAAATGGGTCAGCCTGCGGGAGCTCATTGGGGTGTCCTTTTCAAGCAGGTTGTCTTGTCAGGTTTACGTGAGATTTTTTTTTGTTTGTTTGTTTTATTGTTTCATCTCCCTGCTGCCAGCAGCACATCAGAAATCAGGGAGCCAGGCTGACCTGCTGGAGGAAGAGACTGCTGCCAGGGAGGCAGACCTCAGGTCTTTGTAGAGAGAAGTGTCACATTACCAGCTGGTTAGACAGGTCTGACAGAGCCTAAAGCATACAGCCCTGAGCCTCAGGCTGTAATCCAATAACTGTCTTAAGAGGAACCTGCATAGCTGTGGTGGGAGTTCCCAGGTCACCAGCGTCTGCAGCCTCAAAGGAGAGTCCCCTGCGTCTTGTGCTTTCCTCTGGGTTTCAGGTGGAGAAACTCAGTTGTTGTTCCACTTAAATTGCCCTTTCCAGAAGCGACTGAGGGGAGAATGGATCACACAGCTCAGGGCATGCTCGGCTTACTGAAAAGGATGATGACTGTGGCTGGAGTACCTTTAGCTACAGCTACACAGGCGTCCTGACAAGCCGGGCAAACCGCAGCGGGGCAGTGGATTCATGTTCACGTCTCGGCCCGGGCTGTGGAGCGAGCCAGGGGGGGCCGTGTGCTGCTGAAGCTGCCTCCCCTCACCTGCAGCCTCTGTCTCTGGGGTGCCTGTGCCAGTAGTTCCATAGTGCTGCTGTGTGGGCATGGTCTCCTGGTGGGGCTGCACCACGTCTGCGTGAATGTTTTGAGTATCTTACAGCTTTAGAGGGGCATCTCTGTCTCTGGGGTGCCTGTGCCAGTAGTTGCATAGTGCTGCTGTGTGGGCATGGTTTCCTGGTGGGGCTGCACCACATCTGCGTGAATATTTGGAATATCTTACAGCTTTAGAGGGGCATTAAATGTCTGCATTCGATCAGCTGAAGCCCATCTTCAGCCATGCTGGACACCACATAGGAGTGACTGATGACACTGATCCAGCTTTGGGCTGTCAGTGCTGCCTCTGCCTGTCTGAGCCACCAGGAAGGAAATAGAGAGCAGACAACCCCACATCTGGGATAATTCACAGCAGGGGCCCTATATGGACACCACAATTATTTCCTTCCTTTTCCTTTTGTCTAATTGTAGGATGTGATTGCTGTAGGGGAGGACCACCTGCTGATATACTGTGATTTGAGAAAGCCTTTGAACTTGTTTCTCTTGAGCTTTGGTCACCTAAATGTAAAATAGAAGCAATTAGAACCTGGGAGAAGTGAAAAGGTGTGGAACACAGACATCTAAGGCTGGTCTGAGCATCCTAGAGCCAGCTCTGCAAAGAAGGTGGAAGAGAGAGAGGGCAGGTCTGTCTCTGGTGTGAAGGGCACTTTTCCCTTGAGACTTGCATGATGTCTTACACCAGACTTGCAGTTTCCTTGTTGTTTCCAGGCAGATTCAGGTAAAAATGCAAACTCTTCCAGCAAAGCTGCACTTGGCCGTGTATCTGAAGCATTTACTCCGTATCTGTTGCTATTCACAGGTGCATGAAAATGCCAGAATGCAGAAAGAGCATTTATACTCCGTGCAAGATAAAAATTATTCCTGGCCAGGAGGAGCTGTCAGCATTCAGGGAGCTGTAGGAGCAAAGTGGTCTGGTAGGACACACTTTCTGTTCGCCTTTAAGCTTGATGGAAGAAGGGTACCAGAAGTTTCCAACACCATCTCCCAGCCTTGGCAAGATATTCAGCCAGCCTGGAGGAGCCATCGCTCACACGGGCAGCACCGTCCCCAGCCAGGGCAGCAACAGCACCTGGCAGAGAAACCAGTTCAAACCAAGGGAGACGTTCATGAAATGTAGTTGAGACTCAACACAAGCGAAGATAACAGAATGAGAGTTTTGAGGGTTATGTGAAATATGTCTTTAATGAAAGGAAGTTTGCTACCGATGTCAGTAGCGCTTAGGCCAGGCTTTGGCAGAAGTGCTGGTGCTCGCTGGTTCATTGTGGGCTGCCTGTATGTGGTGACCAGATTGCTTTAGCATATTTGGTTGTCAGAAAATCAGTGCTTTTCCCAGGAGCAGCAGACAAAAAAATTGGTTTCAGCCGAGGAGCTCTGTGCTTTATTCAGGCCTTGGGGAGACTTTTGGTTTTGATGTTAACCATGATTTGATGATAACATGCTAATATCACTTGGGAAGGAAAGACAATTGGTCCAGTCAGCCGCCCTCCCAAATAACTGCTGTGCTGTGTGCTCGGGAGCCAGAGCGCTGCTGTCGCTCCAGATCGCTGCCCACGGCTTAGTCATTTGTCTGAGCACCAGTGAACAAAAACACAGATGTAGAAGGAAATGCATCCTTTCTGCCATAGCAGAAAACTAATCATGTGAAATACTTGCTCCCTGTAGCTGCCCATTGCTCGGGGAGGAGGAGTGAAGCCAAATGTGTGAGCAAAACATTTCCTGCATGAGGACTATTTTAGTCCTGTGCAACATCCATC
>NW_009698787.1:284-10796 GCF_000703405.1 Apaloderma vittatum | reverse complement strand
TTCCTGCTGTTTAGCAAAGCCTTTAAGCATTTCTTTGAGCTTTTATCATACAGACATGGAACAGAAGCAAACGGTGGGAAGTAGGTGTCTGAAGGCCTGTAAAAGCCACAGCCTCTCAGTGTCACATTGCCCTGCAGTGAAATGGCAGTAGCAACTCTTCTTGCAACTATGACGAAGTTACGCCGATGGTATCCACGCTGTGCTGCCCTGGAACATTCCCCCTTGTTCTCCTGCATTTGCCCTGCAGCTCCAGACAGCATCTCCAAAGGGCCAGTTACTGAGCAAAGCTGCTCCTGGGGAAATCCGGGGAGATAACTTCATGTGTTCACAAAGCAGCAGCGCTGCAGGTGAGCAGCACCGCGCTGCCTGTGCAGGCTCCCTGTGCAATGACCCCCGGTTTCCCCATGTCCTTTCTAGTGCTTTTCATCTAAAAAATGAGCTCCTGTTGGAATAAACTTGTGCTATGTAGAAACTATTGCAACAGGCCCAGAAGAAACCACAAACTACAGACATGAAATTCTGAGTGCTTCCAGCTAAGCACAAACAATAGGTCTCTTTTACGTCAGCTGGCATTTGTCAAACTGTTATCGCCGTTTATGTTTGCCACAGTATTCTTTTGGGGATTGTTAAGATTGCATGTTTAACCTAGGGAAGTGGCCACAAGAATCAGATTCAAAATATTTACATTGATTACAGCCAAGGTTCACAGCATGGCAAGGTCGCTTCCCGGTGTTGGGCTTTGGGAGGTGTCAGCGTAGCTGTACTCCAGAGCCTCAGCTGGGAAGTAAAGGCACAGCAGAGGCAGAAGGTGAGTGGGACCCTGGGCACGTTCTGATCCTGCTGCTGAGGCTGAATTGCATTGCGACCGCACCTTCCCTCCTCGCTGCTGCTCTCTTTTTATCCTCTGAAAAATAACAACAAAAGACTTGATTTTATATTAAAGACAGTTACATTCGTGATGTTTGTAGTACAGAGCCAGATCTTCCTACTTAACTATATCATGAGTTAATCCGTTCATTTTGATAGCAAAGCATGATTCTGAGTTGATTTACCCTAGAGTAATTCCTGGTTAACTAAGCTGCAATCATTGAACAACCTCAGTTATACGAATACTCTTAGGTGCTGGGGAAGAAATAAGACAAGGTGGATGGACAGACAGACCTTGCATGTAGTCAGACCAGCACGGCTGCTTACAGGCCTTACTCTGACACAGGAACATGAGGCTGGAAGGAGCTTGTGAGTGTGTGTCTGCGTATTTAGACAAACGCTAGCCTCACAGCTAGATTGTTATGGTTTTGTGTCAAGTTTGACAAAAAGTGCTGATGAAGACCATGCTAATGTCCCGGTACAGACTAAAAATACGTTACATTTGTCATTGTGAACATTTGCACTTATTAATAGCCAATATTAAAAAAGCCTCCTGAGCCCATCTGTTACAGTTTCTGCTTCAGGCGCTGCACACTCAGGCTGTTTGGTGGGGTTTTAACATCTCTGCCGTGGGAGAGATGTTTTAGTTGGTTTTAAAACAATGACAGAATTTTTCTGAAATGTGTTAAAAACATTTCAGTCGTTCAGGTCAATAAATCAGGACCAGATTCTCACTGTTACGCTGCCGTCTTGAAGAGTGGCTGAGGAGTACTGAGATCAGAACTGGACACGTGTGATGGACCTGGCCTTATGTCACCATGGTTAGGGCTACAGCCACCTTTTATCAGTAAATCAAGGACTTGCATAAAGCACAGAGAGGTCTCATGGCTGGTGAGGGATTAATAATGCTCAGTTTTTGGAGAGCCACTTACGAAGGGGGATGGCAAGTGGATACAAGATTTGTATGCTGGGAAATCTATAAGGAAAAAGCCCCTTGGATTTTTCAAGCTGATCGCAGGACATCACTATTGTGGGACAGAAATCTAAATGACAGTGCGTGCATCTGGTTTTTAAACAATTATCTCTGTAGGAGTGCCAGGTCGGTGTGCAATTGAAGGGGCTGCAGCCCCGGTAGCGTGACAGAGCCAAAGGGGATCTCTTCATGTGACCCATCCTTTGCAGCGAGGAGACAAGCCACTGACTGCCACCCCGGCGCTGAGGAGCCTGTTGCTGTGTCAAAGCTGCCGTCGCTTGTGTTGTTCCAGGCGGCAAATGCGTTTGAGGGTGAGCGTCTCTTATCAGTAGTTCCCGTGCTGGTGCCTGGTTTGTCCTGTTGATTGACGGCTGTGATAATGAGGTTATTGTGAGGAGGCAATCAGTGCACAGAAATGTTTTTATGTCTTGTGGTCTGGGATCTTGGGCTTTTTGTGCCCCGAGAGGCTCTGTCTCTAGCTGGCTGGGCCAGAGGGAAGGGTAGAACATGAAGTGACTGCACAAGAAAAATCCCTGTTGCTTTCTCGTCTCAGCGTTCGGTGGCTGGTTTGCCACAGAGCTTCTTGCTGTAGTATCAAGACACAGAGTTTTCTAAGCCTTTTTATGTGCCTTTGGGGTGAAAATACCTGGGGAGCAAAGCAAGTCCATCAGTCTCTATGAACAACTGGTTGTTCATGGATGCTCCTTTTCAAAGTAAATCCCCTTTTCTGCTCACTCTCTCAATGTTCACTGAACTCTGTTGACTTAGCTCCTGTTTTTCATGCCACTGGTTTATCACAGTACAGTGCTGTGCCCCCAGGGAGCTTCAAATTTGGCTCTTGGTTGATACCAGAATAAAATACTGAGAAAATTATCTGATGTCCAGGCAAGTGTGGCATGGAGGAAGAGGGCATCACAATGCTCAATGGCAAGATTTGGCAGTAAAATTTTCTGCATGTACCTTTTCTCTTTTATTCTCCAATGTTTGCCTTGCTGGAGGTATGGAAGGTTGGTTTCCAAAGCACTGCTTTCACCATGTGAAAATCGTGCTTTCTTTTTCTCTTTCCCCTGATCCTCTCCTTATTATGCATCTGTAAGGTGCAAAAAAAAACCCACCAAAAAACTAAACTAGAGGCAGCTAGAGGCTCCTGTCTCTTAGGGACAAGATTAAAATCCACTAAAATGAAATGTCATGGAAACTATTGAGTTGTCATTCTCTGGTGCTAAAGAAAATCGACTCGCTGTATATTCCTGCTGTAGTGCAGAGCTGATGGAAGCACCTGACTTGTCGGATTTCAATAAGAGTGCAAACGGGTGGTAAGGAGGGACCGCAAATCAGAGAGGTAAAGGAATGTGCTAGGGATGGTCGGGGTTGGAAATTATTTCATTTTGATCTCTGTACCGAGTTGTAAATGCTAGAATGCAATTCATGTTTTAGCTGATAAGACTGTCCGTGTATGACTTTTCAGTTAAAATCTGCATGTTACTTCCTGAGATTGGACTTCTCTCTGTGACATCCAGCTACGCCTCTGAAATGCTGTGTAGGCATTATTTATAGAAAGTAGTGGGAGTTGTCCATCCATATGTTAATACGGTGATGGTTACTATTTTTTAGCTACATCCAAGAATGAAAATTCTGAAATAATGGTTGAGCCCATTCCTGACTTCCAGTATGGCCCAAGATCCTAAACCCAAAATTAATCCTGAACCAGCCATAGAGCCACAGACAAATTTGCAGCAGCAAAGACTGAGATGATATTGACATTCGTTACTGAAACATGCTTAACCTGACAAGCTAGCTCCTATGCTCACAAATCTGCAGGGTCTATCAGACAGAAGGAATGGAAAACATGTGGTTCCTCATTTGGTGAGGTGAAGAGCCGGGAATCTGCCAAAAAGTGAAAGAAAAGGGATGCAGCTGAGCACCACCGCGTCACTGAAGTGCAGAGTCACGGGGAATGGCCCCTTCAGTGTCTCTCATACCCGTGGTGAGCTGGGATGCTGGGGTGTGTCACACTGTGCTGGCACCATGCAGCCACAGGTGACAGTGGAGATGGGAGCTCAGCTCAGCACTGGCCCCACGACGGCACAGGTTTGTGTCTTTCAGGGATAACAAATGAAGAAGACTTTTTTTTTTCTTTGCTTGTGTGTCCCTCCTATCCCCAAGTTTCATTGTCTTTCCTAGCTGTATGCCTCCCTTATTCATCTACTAAAATCCAGGGCTGGAGACAGGAGCTTGTATTAGGCAGACCTGTGTGCAGAGCCAGGAGGGTACTTCTGTGGTCTTCTGTGAAAGAGATCATGAAATGCAGCAGAAAATAATGTCTGTGTTGCATTAAAAAAAATCAACATCTTTATTAGTGAAATTTTATTTTGAGACAGAGAAGTGTCCATTTTAGGACAGAAGAGGAAGGATCAAACATCCTGCAAACTCTGAACCATCATCATATGTTGCATGGTCTTGTTATCAGTCTAAACACTGTCCTGGATTTGCAAATCTCCATAAGCACAGATGTGCTTTGGGCACAGTGGGCTCATTGTCCCAAGAAAAATCGAAGGGAGGTCTTGAGTAATGTCTTGTTACATAGATGTTGCTGCTAAAAGCAAATTCTCCCAGCAAGTAAGTGCAGATTGTTTCTGTTATTGATTGCCACGGTCTCTGCTTCATTGAGACCACATGGCCCACTTTGTTTTTGTAGCTGCCTTTTATTAAAACTGACAAAGAGGTATCAACGTTTGAAAAGATGAGTCTTGAGAGTCCCCTGGGCGGCGTTTTCATGCTGTAAAGTGATACTGGCGCATTTGATCCGCAGATGCTTTTAACACACTAATAAAACAAAAGCTTCCTTCCCAGGGTGGTCTTCTACACTACAAAGCTTTCTGATTTTGTCCACGCTTAATGGGCCAGACGCCAAGAAGTGCAGAGAACCTGCAATTCCTCCTACCTTAAGCTGTGCTCTCGGGATTTGATCCTGCATTGTAAACTGCAGAGAAAAATCCCTATGTGTGTAGTTTTTTGAGGTATTTTGCTGCTTCGTTAAAGGCTCGTGATGTGTTTTATATTCACCTGGGTTATCTGTATTGGTTTTCGGTATTCTTGAGACTGGCAGTGGGAAAGCTTTTGTCCTTATTTCTGATGACCAGCATTTACAGTTCCTACTCCTCTCCTGTTCTTCTAATATCTGACTTCATAAAGAGCCAGTCAGAGCTCTTATTTTAACAGATGAAACAGAAGATTTTTGTTTTGCTGTTATATTTGAGCATATCTAAAAAAATCTGGATCCGAGACATTTCATATTAGGACCTACCATGAGTAGAAATGTTTGACCTCAATCTGTCTGTGCAACAGCTCCTGATCTGTAAAATGGGAATACCAGCGTCTCTCATTTTGAAGAGGCTTTATAAAGATAAATTAATCTTTGCAAGGCACTCAGATGTCAGAGTGATGAACGCCACAGAAAAGCTTGGGGGGAAATAAACAGTTCTGTCTACAGAGCAGCCTGTTAGGAGTAGCCATAAATAAGACATGAAGCTACACTTTGATCAAGGAGACTAAAGCAGATATTGAATAGTTGCTGATAAACTGAGCACCATCCAGCCTGCGTCCTGAATGAATCCAGACCAGTGGGAAAGGTGAGTGTGTGATTAAAGGGATATGTTAATGGAAACAAGGAATAGGACTAAGGTGAAGTTGCACCCGTGAGCTCATTAGGATGCTCTGTTGTGAGCCATGTGCCCTGTGAGAAATATGAGCCACTGGGGAGCCTGAGTTATTCTTGTCCTGGCCAACTGATTCTTTTTCTTTTCCTTTCCTCTGCTAACAAGTTACATTATACAGAAAAGGGGCTGAAAACTTAAAATCACGTCATGAAAACACACTCAGAGCTGAAACTACCGAAAGGTGTGTTCTTCAGCCGAAGTAAAGGTGCTTTAATTGTGGATTCACAGCTACTATTATGAGACACCTTCAGAGCTCGGTATGAAAAACCTAATGATACAGTTGCAGTGATGAGCAAAAATAAACTGCTTTTCAGGGAGTGGATATCCTGTTCCATTATCTGGCTTTTGGTTTCACAGCTCTTGACTTATTGTCCCTCGGGCTTTTAGAGAGGAACACGGAAAGTCTCTCCAAGTGCCGCCTCGTTTAGCAACCAAAATGGCAAAGAGGTTGCAAGTAGTTCATCTCTAGAGAGCGCAGTGGGTAAGACCCCTGAAATGTCTGTATGCTCTAATTGCATGCCAGAGAGTTAGGTTCAACTTCATTATAGGCCCAAGGAATTGATGCTGATGTGCCCTCAGTCAGCCCTGTCCTGCCTTCAGCGCTCTCGTCGGCGCAGAGACCTTCTGTGGCGAGCCCTTCGTTTGACCCGAGCTGCCCGCCGTATTCCTGAGGACAGTACACAAGCAAGCCCTCTGCTCTTATGAATGTTAAAGGGGATCATAGGGAGAGCAGACCCCAGTGATCTGCCCTGTGGTGTGGAATCTAAAGAGCTGCTTCCTTACTTGCTAAAATAAGCCGCTCTGCAGACACGTGGCGACGTGTTTTTCGGGAGTGGGAGCAGGGGTTGAGCTGAGCCTGCTCCACCCAGAGCGGTGTTCCCGAGCAGCGGTGGTTTGAAGCTGACCTCCTCACCCCATCCAGGGGTGCAGGGATGGGGAGGGCAGGGAAGAAGCTGCAGAAAGTTCTGAAGAGGCTCTATGTGCTGCAAGTGCAGCCTGCTTCTGCCCCCTCTGTGGTCCTCAGCTCCGCAGTTCCACACTTTTTCTGGATTTATTCTATCTTGTCCTCCTCCAGATTTCCCCTTCAAAAAAAAGTCAGGGGAAGAAATTGTAGTCAGAGATACTGCACACTCTCTCTCCCCTTTTCGCTACCTCAGAAGCTGTCTTTGCCTATTCTGATTGTAAGATCTTTGGGGCAGGGTTTATATGCTCCCTGTGTTTCTGCAGAAACTCGCTTAATTAGGGATCATTCTTGGTTTGTTCTGTCATAATAAAAGGGATTCATAATAATACTGCAGTAATCCACACCAGTCGTGTTGCATTGCTTCAAAGGAGACACTCCAAAATAAGATGGGAGTAGAAGAGATGAAGATCAGACCAGCTGTAATTACTAGACTGCGATATCTCATTTTGAAGTAGAGCAGTTACATGCAGTAGTAACTTGTCTGGCTATTATTGTAGGGGGAAAACCCACACAAAAGCTATTTTTACATAAGTATCTGTGCAAAATAGCCACCAATATTCATCAGAGAGAGCATGATTAAAGGCCCTTGAAGAGTGATTGGAGTTGCCAGTTTTCATGAGATAATTAAGATGTGGCTTTGGTATACACATTCTAGTGATCTCATTATCTTCATTATTAATTAGTCTCTGTTCTTCACATTTCAGCTCCAGTTTCTTGTCATTAAGGTGACTAGCCTGTGAGTGATGCGTTAGTGAGATTCAGATGAAAGATTCTGCCTCTGGAAAAGCAGAGGAGGTGCCATGCTTTGCTCCAGAATAAATTGTAGTGCTTTGTACAAGATCAGCAGGTTCCCCTGCCATGAACGTGGTGTTTCTTTGGCCAGGAGCCCCTGGGTTCGGCCGGCACTCTGGCAGCTGCTGGAAGTCAGTGGTGACTGTGATTTAGGCACTCAGCTGTGTGTTTAGCAATCTTCCTCCAAGCAACCAAATACGAATATTTTGCGCAAATTTCCTCTGGCTTGCTTTTGCAAGCACCTTTTTCAGGATGCTTAACATTATTCATCTGTGGGATCTGGCAGTACCAAGCGTCCTTTTGCTGGTGCAGCCAGCTCTTTTCTCTCCCGTGGTAAGGGGGATAAAAGTCTGCTCTCCATTAACAGAAATGTAGTCGGCCTTATCCTAACCTCAAACCCTGGACAGGACTCAAGAGCACACGTACTGTGCAAATATCACAGTGTACAGGTAGGGGTACGGCAGGATTTAGAAAAAACAGGATGAGTTAAAATGGAGATTGAGTGTAAGGGAACGCTCTGCCCTTTCCAGGGGCCAACTATTATGGTATGGAGGAGCACGTCTGCTGTTGTGTGGCTTTCCTTTGGAAAGCAGAAAGTTTGCCGTTGATGGAGTCAGAAAATACCAGGGTGCAGATCCTGTTTGTGCAAACTAAGCATGAAGCTTGGAGCCTGTTTCAGTGTCTGTGGTCACCTGAGCTGTTACTAACCTGCACAGATTCCTCAGCTGCCTAATAGCACGACAAGAGACTAGACCTCCAATCTCAGATGGGAAAAACCTATCACAAAACCCTCTGTGGCACTGACTCATTCGAGTTGCAGCTGCCACTCTTAGCAAGCGAAGCTGCTGTCCTGGGCATTTCATGCAGACGTGCAGCCCTTCCTTCTCACCCTCGCTGCTCTTGGGGGTGAAGCAGTTAAAGATCTGTGTCACTCCCGTTACAGGTCTCATTCCTCCAAGAGAAGGCAGTGATGGCCCCCTGCCCTCCCTCAGCATGAGAGTATGTTCTGCATTTCCTTTTTTGTAGGAAGCAAACCGTAAGTTGTATTAAACAGAAAATAATCACTTTGCCGTGAAATAAGTAAAAAATAAGATTTCGACAGAGATCAAAGCCAGCCTGTCTCCACTTAATCAGGCTTAGCTTTAATGAAGTGAGAAACAGACCTGTGTTGTAGCTGTAGTTATTACGTAATAGATTGTCTAAAACTTGCACATCTTCTAGGACCTTTTACTGAGGAACGCCTCTGTCAGTGCGACATTTATGCCTTCTCAGTCATTACTGTGTAATAAATGGCAAAGCCCTGGGTAGCATACTGGGGACTATGTCCAGCAAGTGTACAAACAGTTGTGCTGATGTTCTTAACATCACTATTATAATATTAGTTCTGACTATTGCTGCTTGATCGGTTAAACAGTTGTTTTACATTTTGCTCATCACGAGCTGTTGAAAGTGTAGCTCTTGGCTAATCGTTGTGTGAGTAGGGGGAAGGATGTGCCGCAATACTGCCTGAGCAGGGTAACAATACAAACTCTTCTACTTGCATCTTTCAGGAAACCGTTGAAAAATGTACTGTGCAGGTAATTATTTTATTCATGAGTTTTATTTATTCTGCGGTGAACCCTTGACATACAACTGTCTCTTTCAAAATGAATACTGAAAGGAAAAGCGGATTTTAGAAGTGCCCTATTTAATAGGCAGTGAAGTTGTCTGTCGTTCCCAGGTCTGTCTTGTAAAAATTGCTTTCCCATTAGTTAATGAATAGAAGGATGTGTGCGAGGTGTTTTTGATCCCCATTACACCGTTCATTATCAGCTTCTGCTCAGCCTCCCGGGGGAATTCCCGAATGTGGAGGCTCGCGGCCGCTGCAGGGAGCCCAGGCTCTGCTGGGGACCCGTCCTGAGCCCTGCCGAGTCCCAGGGACCTCCCTGGACGCGTGAGGAGGGCAGCGTGATGTGGCTGAAGGTGCACTTCGCTTTCATCAGTTGCCTTTACACTTTATTACACTAAACCTGAGGCAGGCAACCCCCACCCTTCGAATGCTTTTCTGTTACAGCAGAGACGGAATTCTTTTCATTTTCTTTCGATGAACCGGGTAAAGGGTCAAGTTCGATGAATTGCTTTAAGCTTTGCATATAAGAATTGAGACTAATGAGTTTCTTTTCCTTTTCTTTTGATTTTTGAACAACAGTATTTTACACTTAGAAGGCGCTGGCTACAATAAAAACAAGGGCAGGGTCAGGCAATGCCTGAGTCATGCAACATTAAGCTGGTAGATGGGTTTGAGTGAAACGTGAGCCACTGGGCTTGTCACTGCCCTCTTTGGTCTGTTTTCTTATAAGTCCCTTATCCTCTGCTCCAAGTGACTCCCAGGCCTCTCTCCTCTCTGGAACATGCTCTGTCTTTGGACACAGTGAAATCCAAAAAGATTTGAGGTTAAAAGTATAAAGTACTTAAATGATCTTTCAGTCAGTAACTCAATATAGGAGCAGTGTTACTATGCCATGAACAGCTTTGTGTAACTCTTTCGAAATACATGACTGGACCCAGTGGGAGGGATTCTTTGCTTTTCCAGATCTTTCAGTGCCATTACTGCTGGGAGGGAGGTGCTCATCTGTCGGCTAAATCCTGCAGGACAGTGTTTCCTTCCATGTGTAACACTCCAGTGAAAACTGTGACGGTTGTAAGGGCAGGGTTTGGCTCCTGGATATGAGATTTTTATAAATTTTTCGTTTGAGTACCACTCTCTGCCTTTGAGTCCTCTACTGCAAAGCCACAGAAACAGCTTTTCTTTCTTTAATTTTTTATTAGCACAGCAGAGTAAACACAATTCTTACGAGGCGTTGCAAAAACGGAAGTTACACAACGTCTAAGAAGTGAAGTGAATTTAAAATAACCAAGTCAGTGTGAGTGTTCTCAGCATTTTTGTTTTGCTTTGCTTTATCTTGTAACTAAAGGAATTAACATCAAGGAAGAAACAGACATCACTTCCTAACAGATCTGTTTTGCTCTGTGGCACACTGAGGGTGCTTTAGACTGGCACCACCATCACGGGCGGGCTGTACACGCTTCTTACACCCCAGTTGTAGAATTGAGGATGCACCAGGCAGGCAAGGTCATCCCCAGTGAACCGTGGTGACCCCGGAGACTGTCCACCTCCATGAACCTGATATCCTCGCTGCCCGTGGGACCTCTGGCCG
>NW_009698787.1:0-222 GCF_000703405.1 Apaloderma vittatum | reverse complement strand
GCGTGCAACCTGCGTTCCCTACAGACCCCCCCGCCTGCAGGAAGGGGTGACACCGGGCAGAGGAGGGGCTTTACCTGCTCTCACCCAGACCCGCTTGGAGGCCTTCTCCATCCCACTGCTCCGGTTCCGGGCAGGTCTCGAGCTGCAGTAGGTTTGAGCATGGGTATATCTATAGCTATATCTATAGATGAATTTATATAGATAGTTTTATATATATAAATA
>NW_009698786.1:0-34421 GCF_000703405.1 Apaloderma vittatum | reverse complement strand
GCTGCAGCCCCCAGCACAAGGACGGGGACCTCCCAGTCTGAGTACTTTAGGAGTCGTTGATAACGGGTATTTTGGAAAGTTTTTAGGAAATTTAAATACTTAATATTGCCTGGATTGTATTCTCTGGCACTGTTTTTCCCCAAAATTCCGATAGAACTGTTAGGCATGACCTTTCTGTATGAAAAGGAAAAAAAAGAAAGAAGAAACATCATGGAGAGTTACTAATCTGCATTTATTCTTATTACTGATTTACCTTCCTACAGGAGTTGTAAGACTTCAGTAGTCTGTGGTTTTCCAGGTGCTGTCAAATTCTTTGGAGGATATTTGATTTGCTCTGCTCTCTTGACAACAAATTCTGACAGAAACATTTTATAGTTGAAAAGTTTTAAAGTTCTTTAGAAGCGATATTGTACATTAAAACTATAGCTATGAGATGTTGTGTGTTCAGTGTTTGTAAATACCTCTTAACAGCAGTTCAAGGGTTCCTCAGATGTATCCCTGGTATAGGAAAAAAAAATATAAGATCCTTTGTTTTAAGAAGAAGTTAAAATAGTCAAAGTTTAGGCATTCGCCCCATGCCCCAGCTTCTCCCTTCTTCATGAATCAAAACTGAGATTTAACATGAGTCAGATCAACTTCATGCATTCAGAATCTCTTTTCTCAGGAGCTGCTATTTGATGTTGAGATAAACAAGATTGCCCATTTTCATTCTTGGGGACCTTTTCAGGTCTGTTTAATGTGGTACTTTTCCAAAGCAGGTGTCAGACTTGTCTTCCAGCTGTGTATCGTCATCTTTTGCCATTTTGCACTGGTGAGGTCTATGAAGTTGTTTTACATGTGAGGAGAAAAAAGAAAAGAGAAAAAAGAGATAAATTTACCCTCTTAATTATGCTCAGAAGACCAGGCAGGCCTGTCCCATTCCACAGGGAGAAGGTGAGGGCCTAAGATAGCTGCTGACCACTTGTAAGGAGGCCATAAAATTACTGCTTTAGTTTAGCTCCCAGAGGGAGCACGCTTATTTTACGTCATCTATTTCTAAATAGATACTAATGGAGTAGATGTCTGTTGAAACTGGTGAAGACACAGTAAAAAAACCTAACTGTAACTTTGTTTTGTTTAAGAGGAACTCCTACCAGAGTTATCCAGCATCCCTCAGCAAGTGAGACTATTAACTATGACGTTAAGGCTTTTGGATCCTCTCTGCCTGTTAAGGTTATGGAAGCTCTGAAGAAGGCTGATGGTAAGAACTGATTTTATCTGTTATTTTTCTCATGAGAGAAGTGTTAACAAGTTGTTGATGCCATTGGAATGCTGACTTTACAGTAGAAACTGTCATGTTTGTGCCTTGGTTTAAATCCAGCTCGGTTAACTGTGTAACCGTGATTGTAATAACGCCCGTGTGTGTATGGATACATGCAAATATCCTTCAGGTGCTGAACCAGCATATCTTAAAATCCAGGGTTATACAGAAAGCCAGTAGTAGTTTTTTAGTAACTTTTGTGTTTTGATTCTTTTTCACTTTTTCACTTGGTTTGATTCTGTTATGTCCTAGAGCAGCTGCCCTATTTTATTTTTTTAATTTAATTTTAATCTAAATTTGTTTTCACTTCTAAAAGTCCCAGTGATACAACCTATTTCTTGAGTTCAAGAACTCGATCTCCTAAGCAGTTTTCCCCTATTGATAAGTTTTCTTCTTATAGTAGAGACAAGAGGAACCAAAAATGTGTATTTTAAAAATAATCTTAGAAATTGCTGAGCAACTTACAAAGCTGTTACAATCTACTGTAAACTGATGGAAATAGCTTCTGGGATTGTCTTGCTTTTCACTCTCAAAAGTTGAGTATTTAAACTGTATGTGGTAATTTGGTGCCCTAGTATACGGAAATTGTAACATGGAATTTAGTAGGAGATACGTTTCTTATTTTTGTATGAGAATGAAAGTTTATTTGTTTTAAGGTTACTTTGCAGTGTTTTAAAAAAAAAAAAAAGAACGTTTTAAAGAAATTACCTTTTGTATGTAGCTGATGACCAGCTGAGCGTTCAAGTGGATGAAAGTGGATGGGCCTGGCTAGTCCATAAAGAGAGGCTGATTATTTGGAAGATTGGTCAGTCTCCAGTAGCTAAGGTAAGTGAAAAATCAAGATGGAAGAATATATTTTATGCTAGTTGAATCAGTTATTCAGTTGTGGTTTATTTTAAAAGCAAGACTACAGATTGGTTTAGCTTAGCCTGGTACTGATTTTCAATTTATCAAAAAGAAAAAAGCTTAGTTTCAGCTGTGCTGAACGTGTTTCATCTGGATTTCTTTCAGCATCATTTCAGTGAATAACCAGTATGGCGAGAGGAAACTGATAGTTACAGAATCAGTATCTCTCAATTAATGCAACCTATGTTAATTACACAGATTCTGTGCTTACAGTACAGTGTCAGGTGTACGCCTTCTGGTACTTGTAGAGATTTTTCAAGGGATTAAAATTTTTCTGATTGTTTAACTTTGGGGAGGATGGGGGAGGGGAGAGGAGGAGTCTCAAGTACTGATAGCTTAATTTTGTTTTGCTGCATTGTTAACATACTGTATTAAGAAATGGACAAGTAACTGCACCTCTGAAAGAAATAATTCAATATTGTGGTGTTGTGAGAAACACTCAGAAATAACTAAAGAAAAGCAATGATGTTTGAAAACATCATTTTAGGTAGGTATGTTTTAGCTGTGTGCTGGTTGTGACAACCTTGCTGAAAATGTCTGGTGTCATTCGTTTGGTTCACTTGCATGGTGTTTGGGCTAGTTGAAAATTTATTTTTGTCAGGGTCAAAAAGTCTAAAGACTTACTGGCAGAGGAGTAAGTTCTTCTGGTCTCGTATTTATTCTGACATCTCTTTCTTACAGTTATCTCTGTGCAAGGAGCTGCAGCTGCCACCCAGTGATTTCCAGTGGAGTTCTAGTTTAGCAGCCATATCATGTCTTAGTTCCTCAGGTGAAGCGTCTTCTCTGCAGGTGATCAACTTTTAGATTTTAGTGATTAAAAATACTTCTAGAGGCACTTCGAATTTATTCTATTTTATCAAGTCCTTATTTGAAAATTGCATGTGGTGGAGTACAAACTATTCAAAAGGTCAGGATTGATAGGTCCCATTAAATATGTTTTAAATAAACAGAATGCTACTAGTCTTTTCAAATTACACTGATTAAATAATAATTTTTCGAAGGATTACTTGGTGTGCTTTTATAACAAACAAAAATACAGTAAACTGTTAAAGAAAAAATACCCAATTTAAGCAAGTGCAATTTAAATGTGTGCTAGGTGAAAAACTTATAACAGTGGTTTAATTCTGATTACACACAGATGAGAAGCAAACATCAGCACCCTGCCTTAGCTGGGCTTCATAAGGAAGCTGGTGCTGGGAGGACAGTTGATTTAATCTGTTTTGACTAATTACTTTCTTAAGTGCCTTTTCATAGCATATCCTGCTAGGGTGAGGTTTGAAGACAAGTGAAGTTTTTTGAAAGTATGTAAATGTATCTTTTACCATAATTCATGAAGAAAATAAGCTCTCACCTTCAGCTTGGGTATAGTTTTCAGTTAATACATGTGGGGCTCTAATGAAACTGGATAAGCAGTTGTCTTCGGAAGGAAGGAGCAGCACAGAATATGTGATAGGATCTTTTCACTTGCTATGTTAAACTTCTAGATGATGAAAAGCAATCTTACTAGCTTGTGATTAGCTCATAAAACTTTAAATGCTCTATGACTTAGTCACACCCAAACATGTTTAAGAGGATTTTACTATTTCATCTTTCTTTGACTTGGAAGCTGTGCATGGATACTGTGATTTTATTAAGTGAAGTAGAAAATATTTCACTAAAATGAAAATTATTAAGTAGTGGGCAGGAATCACCCAGGACAATGCCTTCTGTGCTCGCTTTTTAATTGTTACAATGTTCATTAGCCAGCTGTTCTCTTTTTTCAAGATCTGTGTCTAGCCAAATATCAGGTAGAAAACTTCAAGGAGATCAGTAACAGCTCTTAGCTGTTCTGTGTTGGTTTGGTTTGTTTTTTTTTTATTTTTGACAACCAGATTAGGTACAATGCTCACTGCTTAAATCTCTGCTTGAACACTGTCTCTTGCTTTATGCTTTGAATTTGGTTATCTGACTGATTTTCTGAGTCAGAAGCCCTAATGTAGGTGTGCTGTGGTTTTATGTCTTTATGAAGACAAGAGCTACGGTGGGATTTTGATATTTCTCTTAATGAAGAGAAATAGTGTCATTAAGTTGTAGTCTGCATTTTAAGTCTCCCATAGCAGTGTATAACTCTTGGCATCTAGAATTCGCTGCAGGCTCTTTTTTTGTCTAGTAACTGTAAGTTTTGGTTGCATTTCAGTAGAAGACTGAGTTATCAGGAACAAGAATGGGCAGAAAATACTGTTGTTACCAAAATGAGCAAGCATAATATTCTGAAGGCACATACTAAGTTATGCCTAAAATCATTCTACAACACAGTTCTAGGTTTGTCAGTGTTCATTCCTGTGTATTTACTACTGGTTTTGTGTTTTTATTACCCACAATCTCAATATGTGAAATACCATGTTTTAGTTAAAGCTGCAGTCTGATTATTATTATCTTGTGTATTCTGTTAATGATTTTCTCACTTAAGTCTCTGGCAATAATGGTTGCTACCAGCGAAGGTTCTGTGCGCTACTGGCCCAATCTTGCACATGAAGGTTCCTACGTGGAGACTTTCACAGATTTTGGAGGCTCTCTGTGCAGTTTCCTAACAGCAGTAAAGGTATGGTAGAGTATGATTTGTATCACCTGAAATATAAACCCGCCTACAATGGAGTACATGTTTTGCATAACACACAAGACTTTTTTGCATTTTTCTCAGTGCAAAGGTTAGGCTATTTTTAATCCTTAGGATTACATGGAATTTTTAGTTCTTTTGTTAAATGGAGTTTCATGGATAATATCATGCAGGGATAAGAAAATGAGTCTCTGCCAGTGCGAAGTACCAGTCAGATGTTAGACTTAGTACTAATGTCTATTATTTCTTTAAAATAAAAATATCTAAACCACCACAAACAAACAGAAAAACATGGACAAAGAAAACCCCAACAGAGAACAACTTCTTTCTTTGTGCTTGTATATCGTTTTCTTTCCTGATTTGACACTAGCATTGTGATATCTTTTCACAGTTATACATTCACTAGTGCATTGTTCGTTTTTTTTATTACCTACCCAGTCTTTCTTGACATAACCAGATGGAAGATTAGTTACGTAGTTCATTTAGATTAGTGTCCTGTAGGATAGGATGCTATTTAAACAAAACCAAAAAAACTTCGTCTCCTTAACAACACCTCGTTTTTAGTGCACACATGGAAGTTGAATTTAACTCATAATTCAGCATATGAATGTTACATGTAGTAGTGCCTGTAGTGTACTGTGAGCTATGCGCTGCACTGATTCAAGCATGGAGAATAATGTGGAAAATCTGTTTAAACAGTCCTTTTTTTGTTAAATTATTTTTAAAATTCTTGTCAACTCTTGAAGTACTGTGGATATCTTGTGTTTTGTTCCTGTGTTTGTTTGCCCTTATGAGCTGACGTGAAGAATTACAAAATTGTTTCAGGAATGTGATTTTTATTTTTCTAATACAGTTGCTTTTCCTTTTTGTTAGGGAGGAAGCTTTATTTTATCATCTTCCAGAGGCCAGCTAGTGCGATTGATTCCAGATGGTTCTGGCAAGATTCATCAGCATGCCCTGCCACAGGGTCAGGGCATGTTTTCTGGAATTGGTAGAAAGGTTTCATCTCTTCTGGGTATATTATCTCCTGGACATGATGCTGTGGTAAGCTTAAAAACATTCACTTAATAATCTGCTTGAATTTCTTTCTGTAACTTCTAGCCTCAGTGTTTAAGAAAGAGAAAAGAAAATACTGTGTAAGTATGTATGATGACAAAGAAAAGAGACAAGACTCAGCTCATTTATGTTACTTACATTTCTTTGAAATGTGGTAGAAAGACAGAAACCAAATATATCTGTATGTTTTGTAAAGGAGAGTGCTGACTTGCTCGTTACATCATAATAAAAGGAGATTTTAAAGTAGTAATACTTTTTTCACAGTGATTCTGTTGCTCTTTATAGCAATAGCCTGATTACTACTTGAAGAAACTAATGGTAGCCTGTAATTTTCTGATTTAACATTGCTAAGGGCTGGTGACTGTGTTGAGCTTTGTCAATGAACTCCATATAAGTTGGAAGGAAGTATGGGAAACTGTTTTGTATACTCTACTATAGACGTTACTATGTCTATAAAATAAGCCTTCTCTTGGAAATTGTCATAATACTCTCATCTTGTAATGTAACTTCTGTTGTTTGCCCAAGGAAGTGATTTTTAATTTTTCATTTGTGGACTGAGAGTGGTGTGGTTTGTTGTATCCAAATTTGAAGCTGTATTTGAACATTTTTACTTTTTTCTTTTTTTAAATGCAGATTTCTAGTGTTCTTTGGGATAAGGAGAGATCAAGTTTTTATATGCTAACAAGTTCAAATCTAAACAAATGGGAGGTTGATGATTCATCAGAACGTTATATTCTCAGCTGGGATATCAACAGAATCCTGAAAGAGCACATTACAGATGCAATTTGGGTAAGAGCCAGCTCACTTGGAAGGGTGTCAAGGGTTAGGGCTGGGCTGGCCACTAAAGGAGTGACAGATGCTCTCTTTTAAGCCCTCTCACTCCCCAGACAGGAAGGGAAAAGGGAATAAAGCAGAGAGACTTAAGGATTGGAAAAGAAAACTAAACCAGCTTTAATATAACAATAATCGTACTAATAAGAAAACAATGAAAATAATGGAAATATATACAGATGTGTACAAAACTAATATTGAACCCAGCCACCGGATGGCAATTGCCACTGATGCAGTCACGGGGGAAGTCCCAGGCTGGACTCTGTGGCTAGTGGGAACTGGATTCAGGAGCTAGGTTTGGAAACTGGATTTAGGAGCTTGGGGATTGGGATTGAAGACAGAAGAACAGATGGAGCCTTCCTTAAGGGCTGGCCATTGAAGAAGAAGGCTTAACCTCCATGAGCCCTCAGATTTATATTGAATATGATATATATGGAATATTTTGGTCAGTTTTGGGCCACCTGTCCTGTCTGCCACTCTCCAGGGGGGCAACATTTATACTTCCTTGTGACTCTTTTACTTCCTGGCATCCCCAGCGTGGCACACAAGATCCAGCAGTGAGCTTTGTCACTATAGAAATAAGTATCAGCAAGAGCCTTTCTGCATCCCAATCCCAGGCAGTAACTGTAAACATCAGGTGTTATCACTGCTGGTAGCAGACACTGTCTGTAAAAACACGCTGCTAACTGCAGAAAGTGCAGCCTCTTAGTAGAGGCTGAGCTGAAAAGTAAAATCACTGGACAGAATTAGTTCTGTTTAGCTCAAACCAGGACAAAAGGGTTTGTGCATTTGTTTAATAGCCTATTTATATACAGTTACAAGTGAGGTATTGTTTTTTAGGGTTCTGAAAGTAACTATGAAGATATTAAAGGAGGAGTAAATATACAGTACATGGATTTGCAGCAGAATCGGTAAGGATCGCTAAGACATTAATGAGATAATTGAGTTCTGTGTTCTTGTAATAACTTGATATAAATAATTGCAATTTCAGTTTAGTGCCACTGGTGATAAAATAAGCACATCATATTAGATAAGTAGGTTGTCCTGTACTCCATGCTGTCATTATTTTTTTAGCATTACAAATTCTTCACCTAGGAATAATACCTTTTACTTCTTTTAGTGTTGTTTTATCAGGTTTGGGTGTTTGTTTTGTACTGATATTGCAGAGACAGCAAGTGAGTAATTGTAACTTGTTCTAGCAAATGCAGAGAATTCAGTGTCTTTTGTATTTAATTAAATTCCAAAAAAAAAAAAAACTGGCTTGGTTCAGTTTTGGACTGCAATATGAATGCCCTTGCCAAAACAGTTGAAATAACAAATAGTATAGTCTTTCTAAAACAACACACAGCATTGGAAAATATTTATTTGCAGTTGTACTTAAATATCTGTTTTTGTGAGTGATAGCGCTTGAGCAAGTAAAATATGTAATGATCTCGCAACGGTGTGATACGTGTCGTTGAGCAGCGATGGACTGGTGATACTTGCTGCAGCCTGGCATCCTGGAGATCGTCCGTGTCTTGTCTACTACACTCTGATCACAGTAGAAGATAAGGGCTACCAGATGTCTGATGACGTTGTTGTGGAGGTCACGCAGTACAATCCATCTTTTCAGGTATGCAAGTGAAGATCCTGAAAATGAGTTGAGAAAGCACAGTGTTTCAGAACAGTCCTGTACATAAATCACCTACTGGATTTGTGTCTAAAGAAAATCAAATTCTCTGCCTTAAGGTTGTTCTTGGAAGTGTTTGCAGTCTTCTGAAGAAAATGCATCCAAGTGTCTTTTAATGTTTAATAGTAACTGTTTGTAAAGTTTATGCTTTACATTTTAAAGTATAAGATTAAAAAAGCCTCAAAAATAGAAGTCTAACCATCTGATTATTTCCGATTTATATTATTTTTGTCCTGTCTGTGAAGATTACTGCAGAGTAATTTTATGGTGTGCTTGTGCAGTCCATTTAGAACAGATCCCCATCTCTGCCGAGATTCTTGTGGCAGGACGAGGAATTAAGAGACCTGGACTTTGGTCTTTGCTAGACAAGTGGCTTGCTGGAAAGGCAGGACACATCGGTTGTCCTTCGTGTACCTTGTTTGTGCTACCTCTTCTGGAAGTGTAAACCTGGGCATTAACTTTCTCTGGTGATTTTTTTTCCATTCTTCCTCCTCTCCCTCATGTCCATAATGAGATCTTAAAATTGAATCTTAAGATGAAATGAGAGTGTGAAAACTGTAGAATAATTGATCTGTTTGGTTATTTTTCCATGTGAAATTTTCAAGAATTTAATATATGTGGAAGGAAGAAAACCACCAGGATCCTAAGTTTTAGGGCAAATTTAAAGCGGTTTTATTTGTTTGGTTTTTTTAAATTGTAAGTTACATCTCTATCTTATTAAAAATTCAGGCAACTCAGATAAGCCTTTAAGACGTTAGATGTTTGTTTAAAGTTTTGATTTTTCTATGTGATACTGTTCGTATGTAACTCTTTCAGTCAGAAGAGGAGGTGTTGTGCTGTCTGGTGGTCCCAGACTATTTGAGCCACGGTGCTTACCTCTACAAGGAAGATGAAGTGTTTGCTTGTTCCACTGGAACTGGGAGAATTTCTTTACCGCAGGAGAAGATCATATTTGGCATACAAGGTAACGTGCAGGGAGGAAAAAAAAATCGCACTTCAGCAATACTTTCTAATTGAATGATTTTACAGTAGTCTGAAAATGTTTTCAAGTAGGATGTGCACATCAGTCCTTAGGTAGAATTTGAACCACTTGAATTGTGATTTTATTCTTTTTTCCCCTCAATATTTGTTTGAACTTACAATATCTGGAAATTGGCATCTTGAGTAGCAAATCGTGTCCGCAGTTTCTGTAAGTTAGGTGCAGCTGTTACTCTTGGTTTCTTCATGACAAAGTTTAATAATTGTCTATGAGACAATTTGAAGTTTGTTCTTAAGGTAACATTTATGTGCCTTTTCTTTCTTTGTTTTTGGTTTTTTCCTCTCCTCTTGTCTTAGGAGATAGCATTTTAGGAGCAGGTTCCTGTAGTAACCTCCCCATCTTCTTTACCAAAAAAAGTGGACTTATCACCCTCTTGTCCAGGGAAAACATTTCTGTGCTTCCTGAAGACCTTGAAGATTCCCTGTCCTCTTCTGTTGCTGGACCAAGAAGTGAGGTAGTGGTTGTTTGCTTGCCTTGTTCAAAACTGAGGGTAGAAATAAAATGTTTTTATGGCAGCTTTAACTTTTCACTGTGTAAGTCCTAGCCTGTTTGAATTCTACAGGTTTGGGGTTTTTTTGACAGAGACTCAAACACTTGTAATGAAAGCAGTTTTCAAAATGCAGGAAACTTTACAACTTATGCCAGCTTGGGTTTTGTTTTCCTTTGTTTTGAAGTAAAAATTTCTATGAAATCTGGTTTGTTTTTTTCATGTGGATATATTACTTATGTGTTTCTAGGCCTGGTCTAACACTACTGCAGAGACTCAGACTTTGTTCTCACTTTTTTGATCAGGAAGATTTCTTCAGTCTTTTGTGTCTGTTCCTTCATGCATGGGATGCTTTTTTCTTAGCACACTGTGAAAAGCTTAAGGCTAAGCTGCGAAGGGTTATATAGTGCCTTGATACGTTCCTGCTCTGTTGATATGTATTCTGTTAATACAGTATTATAAAAGTGTTGAAGTATTTTTTTATGCAGTGTACATTTAATAAGTTTTTATTTGCATCAAACATGCTTTATTTAAAGTGTGTGTGCCCCAGAGACATCCCTGGAGTGGGAGGGAAGAATAGAAACATTGTTAGAATATGAATTAGAGAATATTTCTATGGGATAACAGTGAGTTTCAGTCCATATTCCAATCAAATAACCTTTTAAGTCAGTTATTAATAGCTAGTGTTTTAGTGGAAGACCTTTGTGGTGATTGCTCAGATGGAACTCTATTTTTCTTATTGAACTAATCTGTAGTTAGATTTGTCTGCACTTTTGTTTTTATAGGTGGCAGTACTCATGAATAGCTTTCAAATTCTGTCAAAAAATTTGGCTTGGAATGTTACTTTAAAATAACATTTAAAAAATCATGGGTGAAATAAGTTGGTGTAAGTTTCCTTGCAGTTTGTGTGAAATTTTTTTTTTTTTTTACCCAGTGTGTGATTTCCATCATAATTTATTGTACAGGCTTATGTTTGGCTTAATAAACATGATTGCCTCCAAGTGGCTTATTTGTTTTAAATTTGTGTTATTACTACTTAGAAAAATTGTTTTCATAGCAAAGATTGATACTTGTCTTTCAGCTGAAGTTTTTGCTTTACATTTTCAGAGTCCTGCATTTGATGCAACCAGTAGACTAGAAATTACAGCTCAGGAAGACAAGACAAAGTTACTGAAAGCGGCTTTCCTACAGTACTGCAGGTAGAAATTGCACTTGATTTTTGAGGCTTGCTTGGTTTGCTAGTTTTGAAGGCAGTCATTTGAGTAAGAGATTGTCTTGATAAAGCTACTCTTGTGCTCTTTTCATCAAAGCTGTTAAAAAACACGTGCATTTTTACTGAGAGTGTTAGATATGTCTTGAGCTAGTGAAGAAATGTTCTGGAAAGGAGCAGACTTCTATAATATTAAGGACTTTTTGCTTATTCTGCGTAAATTCTGCGATGTTGCGTTACTGCCAGGTAAATAACATTAAACTTGGTTATTTTGAATTCTTTTAGTTGGTGGTGTTTTGTTTGTTACAAAACATTCTTTCTTTTTCTCCATCATTTTTTTACTGAGCTGTTCTCAGTAATACTTTCAGATATGTTTAATTGCTATTTATGTGGCCATGAAGAGTAAGTAGCATGGCAGATTCAGTGTCAAGATGATACCATCATCTGTGGCAGATGATGACTGATGTGGGGGGAGTTGGGGAAGCAAATAACCTGTTTGTCACCCTATCCTGATGAAATCAACGGGACTGTTGAGAGACATGATGGATTGTGTTGACGTGAGTGATTGAAACAAAGGAGGAATTGGAGAGATCAAAAGAGAAGCAGAGCTGTAGACTTAGATTAATTATATTTAAAGCACATTGTTTTCAGAATATATTTATTTAAAAATAAATAGATCCATAACCCCTCTTAAGACTCACTCGAGTCTTAAAGCTTAGAAGGGATAGATTTAAGATACCAGGAAGCAGCAGCACTACATATGAGGTAGAAGATTATGAAGGGAATCAAGCACGTATAATAAAGGATATCAAGACAAGATTTGTAAACATGTAACAAATTTAGAAAGACAATCTACGTGTACTCAGAAGCGGACATGTCAGTAAACAGAACTTCTGCTTGAGATGTCAGTAGTCCTGAGGTGAGTAGAGTAGCGAAAGTCTGAGAGCACAGATAACAAATATGCAAGTTGGTGTCACTGAGGATGTGAGTAAGGGAGTTTGAAACAGGGTCAGAAGCAAGTAGGAAGTATGTAAGGAATACAACATGAAGCAGTATGAGAGTTTAATGTTATTTTGATTAACATTTGGGTTATATTTATTAAAACAGAAGAAAAAATAATAATTTGATGTGTGTGGTGTTGATTCAGATTTTTTCCAGAAACATAGTGTGGTAAAATGAATGGAGAAAACTTCCACAGGTGTAGCAATGGCCTGTACGAATCACAAAGCAGTTGATGCAGAGCAAATATTTCCAGAGGCAGATAATATATTGGGATCACAGTATGCCTTGTTAGTCGGAATGCTATAATTTGTAGTCACAAAATCAAATCGGTACTTTTGTGAATATTGCGTATGTCTTACATAGAGGTCTTCTGTACAGGTTCATACCCTAGAGGTTTAAGCATTTGGGTGCTTCTTACTCTTTCTGCTGAATAGAATAGGATTCTCTGAAACTATAGGAAGTATGAATAATGCATTATATTTGCTGAAGCATT
The DNA here is from genome assembly GCF_000703405.1 of Apaloderma vittatum. Lineage (NCBI taxonomy): Eukaryota > Metazoa > Chordata > Aves > Trogoniformes > Trogonidae > Apaloderma > Apaloderma vittatum. The sequence continues at coordinate 21,832 of NW_009698786.1, read as the reverse complement.
TTCCTGAGAGCTTTTTTATGCTGTTGCCATCTGTGCGAGTGATTATGTGTACTTTTCAGAGGATTCGAAAGCAAGAAATCGAAATCTGATGACTCAGCTGCGAGAGACATCCACACTTAACTCTGTATGATCAATCTTTTCACTTAATCAATAATAATAGGAAGAATAAAATAGGAAGTTACTTGAAACATTTTGTGGCTTCTGCTTTTTTTGGTTTATAGGTTGTGCAGCCTACTTGCTGTGAAAGAATCGGAATACCTTTTATCTGTAACTAGTTTAATGGTGTTCCTATAATTATCTATTATTTCAATTTCACAGACTTTGTGTTTCTTTTATGTCAGGAAAGATATAGTCAATGCACAAAGCATGGTGGTCGAGCTCTTTCCGGGTAATGCCGATGTGGATCTTAATGCCGAACTGGACAGGGCTGTGACTCAGATCAGCCTGGACTTAATGGATGATTACCCAGCCTCTGATCCGAGGTGGGCCGAGTCAGTACCTGAAGGTAAACATATGGGGAAGGGGATGTTGGTTTTTTTTTGATGTTGGTTGGTTTTTTGGTGAAAAACTGCCTATAGTGCTCTAGCTAATTTTATAGTTCAAGCTTTGTTAAAAAACAAAAAAAAAAAGGCATAGAAAGGCATAGGTGTCCCTTGTCCTCCACCACCACTAGGTACATTTTCATTCTCTGAGCCTGCCGGATCAACTTGCAGTCTGCTGTGGTTAGTTCTTGACGTCGTGTGGTAAACAAACAGCAAAGAAAACATTTCTGAGAGGAGTACTTTGTGTGAGGAACAGGTGGTGTCATTTCAGTGTTTCCATGATTCCTTGGATAGATCTAAATTCTTTTTCACAGATAGATACCTTGAGAGAAAGAGTTTAATTGCTCTTTGTGCCCTTTGTCAGCATGGCAGTGCAGCTTCTGGTAGGCTTAGGTCCTGGGTAGAGCAAGCTCATATACTTCTGGGGTGTTTTTATCTATGTCTGCTTAAAAGAGACCTAGGGAAATTTATTTTGGACTGTCTGTTGTATGTTTTCAGCAGTAAACTTGCTCAAGCTTCCCTGTCTCTTATGAACAGTGTTAACTGGAAACTGCCCCCAGCACCTCTAGGCAGCAGTCTTAATTTGAAAGTTCACATAGTAAACGATTGCAGAGAGATGATGCTTCCTGCTGTTATTTGTGTGTGGCAGCCAGTTGGAAGATGTCAGGCATCTGATCCTTAGTATTTTCTGAATCAGCTTTTTTTTTATTTCAGACATTTATGTGCATTTACTTCTGGCTAAAGTAAGAAGTGAAAATGAATAGGATAGTGATAGTTCTTTGGAGTTTTTTGTATCTTGATAGTCTTTTGATTTAAAGCACACTTGGAACATGCAAAAATTCTGAAATAGGAAAATAACTTTGACTCCAGAAAACTGTGCTGAGGTGAGATACTTGTGAGGGTGCTCAGGAGGAAGCTTCAATCATCCTTACTTGTCTCATTTAAGGACCTGATTGTCCAGATGGTGGAAGCATTAGCTGGATTTTCAGATGCAAGCTCTTTTGAGGAAGAAATGAGGTAGAGGAGTGCTGGGCAACCACAGCTAATGTGAGGTGAAATCATGCAGGCAATGTAGAGTCAATTAGTTCTAAATCATAGAAACATCATAGAATGGCCTAGGCTGGAAGGGACCTTAGAGATCATTTAATCCCACCTCCCTGTCATGGGCAGGGACACCTCTCAACTAGATCAGGCAACACATGGGGACCAAACGGGGATCGAACCCATGACCTTGGTGTTCTCAGCACCACGCTCTAACCGACTGAGCTAAATGCCTGTTAACACTTTATTTTGCAGTGGCTATGGTCTAGGGCATAATAAATTTAGCAATAGCTAGTCCACAATGAAGGTAAAAATTTGAATCTGAATGTTAAAAAAACTGCTGCTATTTTAGCAGCATAATGAATCCAGTTCCTCAGAATAGTTGTACTGATCTGATGACACTTGATTTCTTCTAAAGGCTTTACTACAGCTATGATAGTGTTCAAGAACCATATTAAAAATAGTGTGGCAAGCAATATATGTGTGTGCATGTATTTTTAAGAAAGTATCAGTGCAGTAACACTATAGAAATTTACAGGAATGGGTTTAACTGAGAGGCAAAAGAAATAGTGAAAAACTGAAGATATCAAGTGCTCTGATTTTTCTCTTTTTAGAAGCAGCTGGTTTCAGCAACACATCTCTTATTCTTCTTCATCAGTTAGAGGATAAGACAAAAGCACATTCATTCTTCATTGAGTTTCTTCATCAGGTAAAACTCTTCTTTTGGTATCAGCACGTGTTACAGCATGATTTTGTCTTTAAGTAATTCTTCTAGAACACTGTTGAAAGTGCACGTGGTGTTTTGTTGTTGTTTTTTTAATGAAAGGTTGGTATATTCGAACGTCTGGGCAGTTTCACAGTCCGAGGGGTGCGGATGGCAACTCGCCTGTTGCTCTGTGAGCACGCGGAGAAACTGGCAGCAGCTGTTGTGCTGAAGAATCACCACTCCCGCCTGCCCGACCTGGTGAATGCTGCTATCCTGAGCGCCTTAAACAAAAGGGAGTGTGATGTTCCACCTAGCCTCACCTCCGCAGATGTGTTCTTTCGAGAGGTCAGAAACCTCTTCCCTCTGAATCACCCTAGAGTATTGCATGCAGGAAAAGTTACAGCGCTTTAAAATGTACTTTGAAAGGTTTACCTTTAAAAATCAATTCAGCTTTGCAGTTTCCCTTTAAATCGGGGTGACGGGGTAAATATTTTCCTCACTTTAGCCTAAGTACTTTTTTATATCTGAAAAAAGACAAGTGAAATTCTCTGGAACATCAAAAAAAAATTAGCATTTTTAAGGAATATGAAGCTTTCCGGGTAGGAAAGCTGCTTTAATTGAGATATTCTGGATGGAATTGTATCCATTCAGTCTCTTAAGTTTTCTGTGGTCTCTAACATTAGTGAAGCTGAGGTAACTCTAAGTTTGTGCTGCATTCCAGTCCAGCACCCAGTCTTTATTTCTTCCTTCGTGAGAGGAACTATATTGAAAACACTATGTGGAAGTCTTTTCCTGTAGAGGACAGCAGTTGCTAATAGAGAAAAATAAATATAGAAGAAAATATAAATAATAGTTTGCTATTTTAAAGCAGATATGTTGTCCAGTGTACTTTATATAACAAAGGCTCTACTGGCAGATGTTTTGGAGGAATAGGGAGGGATATGGTTAATGCAAATTTATGGGGCTTCTTTCAAAAGTAGGGTTTTTTCCTCCTATGTTTAAGTCCAGAAATAAGACAATTCTTTTATTGTATGAAATGTAAACTGGTGCAATTTTTACTTCTGTCTTCAAGGTGTCCCAGATAGATTCCATCTTTGAATGCTTACTAGAGGAGGAGGAACAAATGCTGAAAGATATGCCTATTGAATCAATTGAGTGGGCCCAGATAGTTGTCAATGTGAACATCATCATTAAGGTATAGAACTTCATTAACTAAAATGTTTGTGGGAGGGAAAGGTAAATATTGAAGAAAACTCAGTACATGTGAGTTAGTAATACAAGAGCAAAAGTGCTTTCACAGGTCCAAATATATTAGGAAGGAAAACATGGTCTCATGCAGAATTAGGGATTTTTTCTTTTTCCTCTTGAGCCACTGCCAAAGAGAATTTGAGAAGTTGTTGGAAGTTGTAAAGGCACGAGTATGTGGCAAGCAGCGAAGACCTTGTGCTTGAGGACTGAGGTTTCTTGCTCAGTTGGGATGTGCTCTTCTATACAACCGAGAAAGTAGTGTAGAAAGAAGGGGATATTAAAAGAACATTTCAGAATTAGAAAAGACAGCACCTTTTAGTCTTTGTGTATGCAGGTAGACTTTGAAATACTTACATCCTTGCCTTTAAATAGGACATGCTACAAGCTGCCTGTCAGTATCGTCAGTCTAGAGCTTCTCTGTATAAAACAGGAGAGCTTCCAGAAAGAGAACCCGAATATATTCCATGGACAGGTGAGAAATTGTTACTATTAGTTTATTAATTAGCTAAACAAAAAGTACTCTCTATGCATTTCAGAACGTGTTAATTTCAATACGAATGTTAAACTTCCTGTTAAAAGCTGCTACAAGGTTGTTAATAAAAATAGGAGAACCTGAAGATTTCGTTTGGGGAATGAAATGGAATGAATTAATGAGCACTTAGTTTGTCCAGTGTCGACCATAATTCTTAAAACTTGCATTGGAAATTCGATTAAATAAATAAATCTATTATTTTTAAATGCACTGGTTCTGGTTGGCAGACCTAGGGAATACGTATCATTAAAATGAATCATAGAATTTGATTTATAACTGTTTTAAAAGGACTGATTTTCCACTTCCTTAAGTGTGTTTTGTTTTGATGATTTAATAACAAAAATGGTCAGAACAAGTGTTTTCAGAAGTAAGCACTTTCCAATTGGAGCTTAAGTTTCCTTGTGGTTTCTATGTATAACACATGCTTTTTCAGGGCTCCCGAGATAAAAATATTTTGAAAAACAAGGCCTGTGCAAGCTATTTTGCTGTGCTGCATCTTTATGACTGCATCCAAGTGTCTAAATCCAGTTAACAGAAGTTGCGTTTCCCATGTGTGTATTTTCTACTTTGCTTACAGATCACACAAATAATTTTTTTTCTTCTCAAAAAAATAACTGTTAGTTGACAGTGTAGATCTGTGTAGTTCAGGGGGTGGTTTTGTTTCTGTTCTTTTTAATTCACTACATTTCAGGCAAGTTTAGTTGTAAAGGTAGATGGGAATACGCGTTTGTTTTGGGTTAGGTTTTTTTAATAGTATTTGATTTCTAGAATTAAGATTATTTTTTTAGCACTTTTTTCTATTTTTTCTTTATTATACATAGCAGTGTTTGGTTATATTTCAACATAGAACCCTGTGGTGATAGGATCATTGTTTTCCTTTTTGCTGTGTCATTTTCCCAAGCATCCAGCAGCGTTCGTGTGTCAATAATACGCCAACACGGGATCATTCTGAAGCTGGTGTATCCCCAGGCGGACAGTAACCTCCGCAGCGTCGTGGCTGAGCAGTTGGTGGCTCTGATGGATTATTTCCTCGACGGCTACGTTTCACAGCTGAAATCTGTGGACCGTCCCGCTGATCAAGAGCGATACAGCAATCTGGAGATGGAGTATGTGCAGAAAAGATCAGAACTCTTGTCTCCTCTCCGTAAGTACTTGCCTGTTGTCCCTAACGCAAGGATTAAGTGTTCCAGTCAATAAGGAAGTTATGCAAATCTGATGGAGTAAATGGCATGAGCGTATGAATTCTGTTTGTTCTGCACATTTGCGGTCAGAGCGTAATTGACTGGTTTTATGAGTTAATGAAGTATTTACGAAGTAAAAACAGGTCATAGAATTGCATGTGGGACTGCACACATGCTCATGCCTCTAACAAGACACATTGCTGCTCGAATTTTTTTCTTTTGCTGACTTGTGATGTTTGTCTGAAAATAGCCTATAAATTATTTCTAAATGTTGTTGCAAGTGGACATAAACTTACATGCCTGAAATGTTTGGTGTTTACCAGGAAGAAGTTATTTTTAATCTTGATTATTTAATAAGAAATCCTATTTAATGTGTCAACTGTGATCAAGTCTTTAATGAGTAATTGACAGCAAACTCCCTTTTTTTGAGTGGAAATAACTTGGAGTAAACACATTTTAGTAAGTATATAAAGTTTGGGCTTTTTTCAGACTAGGAATCAGTGATATAAATAGAACAATCTAATATTCACTGCCTCCTAACATTATTAAGAAAAGTCTCTTAATCTATCATTTTCAATTTTACTGACATTCATGGGCTCTGTTAGCTTGTAAATACATTTTATGTCATTACATTCAGTCTAAAGTTCATATTTCCGTACAAACAAAATTGAGTATTCTGCTAACTCTCATGTATTTAACTGAACTAAAAAGAAAGACTTTAAATAATATTTTTTAATACAAACCCCACTGTCTTTACTTGCTCTGTCATGTTGGTTTTTTATCAAAAGCCTTTGCCTGCTGCTTTTTCAGTTTGAGGGTGTAAGTGGCTATTACTACAGATATTAAGTCATGGTTTGAATCCTGCCCCCCTCGCAGCACAAATAGCAGATGATGCTAGTTTTCAGAAAAAGCAGGACGTATACAGGCCATTTGGTATTCTAAGCTTGTCCCTCTTGGATTGAGGGACAGAGGTGGTAGAAGTGCAAGTTTACATGTGCACAGGTTGTGCGTGCAGTAGGTGGATGCTTCTGTGGGAATATCTTAAGTATCAGCTTGATGTAAATGCTTGAAACTTGTTTTCATTTTGCTCATCTCTGCCCTGGGATATTTTCTTATAGTCAAAGATGAGCTTGTTTGATGTAACTTTCTTTTTTCTTGTTTACTTAAGTTTCCCTGGGACAGTATCAGATGGCAGCTGTTCTAGCAGAGAAGTACTGCGACTTTGATATCCTGGTGCAGATGTGCGAGCAGACAGACAACCAGGCCAGACTGCAACGTTACATGAGTCAGTTTGCTGATCAGGTAACTCTTTTTTTTCTATTTCCTTGAGATATTTTCTCATAATAAACTTGCACCTGAAATGTTCGTGTTTTTTTTCTTGGTTGGGTTTGGTTTTTTGCTATTTGTTTGGGTTTTTTTATTCACGTATGTGTATTTACGCATGGGGCGGTGGGAAATTGAAGTCAACATTCATTGGACAGAACTCGGTGGAGTATTTTAACCCCGAGACTGCAAAGCAAGGCAACAGAAATTTGGGTGCTGGCTCTGTGGGCAGTGGGCTTCATGGAAGGTTTCTTGTGCCTCAAGTATGTTGTCTCACTGTTGACATCTTTCTGACCTTTTGTGAGTTGTTCACTGCAGTTCACTATTCAGTGTACTGTTGTTTTATTAAACTAAGGAGATAGGAATTTAAGGATAATTTTCCGGAAGAGGAGGTTGTTAAATGTGCAAGTGGTTAAGAAGAGTAGGAAGGTGATGGTGTTGCTGTAATCTTTTTTTATTGACCTGCTAGATATTTGTTAAACAATTTTTCCAGTGTCCATTAAAATCTGGTGTAAAAACTTCTGAGTGTGCTGACAAATTGAAAAGCTTAAGGAAAAGGCAACAGAGATTACTAGAAGTGAGGGGAACTGAGCAAAAGTTTGCCGATTTGAGAGTTGGTGATATCAATTTATTTACCTTTCCACATCAGCTATGAAAAGAGAAACACTGCTGTCTCCAGGTTTCCTAATAAAGAGAGTACAGAAGGGTTGTTTTAATAAGAAAAAGCAAAAGTATCAGTAGCAGACAGAAATTATAGTAAACATTTTTAATAGTGAGTCATAAATACTAACACTTGCTGCCAATGAAGGGGGTAAATTCTCTGTTTTCTTTTTCTCTACATGCTTATTTTAAAGGAAAAATGGAACACTTTGAGGAAGTTACTGTGGCAAATGTAACAGATCCAAATCTAATGGATAGAATATCAGACTGATGGCCTCTTGCAACTTTAATTGCATTAACAATTAAAAAAAGTCAAATTTAGCCCAAAATTACTCAAAGAGACTTAATTCTCAAACATAAATCCTAATTAGTTATTTCACATTGAAGTTTTTGAGGGTAAAACAGTTTCTTTTAAAAAAACCACGTAATTTTTTTACCGATGATTGAGAGTGCTAAGGTTGTAGGTTCACTTGGAGATAGGAGAGAACAGTCACAGCAGAAATTGACCTGTGTATGAGAGGAAATTAGTAATCCCAGAATTCTGAGGGAGACAAAGGAAATGGGTAAAAACATAGGATTAGACTTCTGTTTGATGTGATACCTGTTTCTGTTCTTGTGGAGTAACACAAAGAATTTATATTTGGCACTCACTTCCACTGAAGGATGCTGTGTGTCAGCATCTGTTAAATGAATCCAACAGAATGAATGAATGCTTTCAATGCTTTCTATCAGGGCTCAAGTCTTTTTATCAACACTGTTTTGTGTGTTTGTGTCTTGTTACGCAGGTTTTTCTGTTCTTACCAGTTGTATTGAGTGTTTTGGCTTAGAAGACAAGTAAGATATTTAAATGTGCCTTTTAAAATGTGTTCTTATTCCTGTTCTCTTCAGAATTTTTCAGATTTCCTGTTTCGCTGGTATCTAGAAAAAGGAAAGCGAGGGAAGCTGTTATCTCAGCCTATCGCTCAGCACGGGCAGCTGGCCAATTTCTTGCAAGCGCACGAGCATCTGAGCTGGTTGCATGAAATCAATAGTCAGGATTTGCAAAAGGTATGGTTTCTTCAGTATAACCAAACTGCAATATCGCATGTTAAACACGTCAAGTACATATTCAAGTAGGCAAATTATCTAGTTATTACCCTTCATCATCAGAAGGCAGCTTATCTGGGTGTGTTAGGGCAGAGATGACACAGATTATTATTGGAGTAGCAAAAGCCTCTCTCCAGGCACCAGCTGGTATATCATATAAGCTGCTGCACCTGGTAGAGGAAGAAGGGCTGCTTTTCAACTCTTGTTGGTGACTAATGTTTTTTTTATCAAAGAATTTTTGGCTACGTAATTGCTGCCTTGATGGAATTAGGGGTTTACAGTGAATATCGATAGCATTATCAGATTATGCAGTGAGGGCAGAAGTGAGACTAGCTATTTAAAGCAAAGGAATTTGGAGGGATCACAGAAGTAAAAATAAATATTGATTGCTTTAATCACTCACAGGTGTAGTGTAAAAGTATTAATAGCAAATGTGCATGTGGATAACAGACGCTCTCTAATGCCCTCTCTCTCCCCAAATGGGAAGGAAAAGAGAATGAGGCAGAGAGACTTACAGACCGGAAAAGAAAATTGCAGCAGCTTTAATGAAACAATAATGGAAATAATATGGAAATACTAGAAATAGTGAATTACGTACAAATATATATAAATCCAATATCAAACCTGACTCCCCCTGCCTGTAGCAATCACCACTGATACTGCAGAGCAGCAGACATTGTTTTTAAACTTGATCCCTTTGTTTCTTTGTAGACTGCCCAGTTATTCTTTCCCCACTTGCTGGTCAATCTTTTCTTCTGGTAGGCTTAGGAATGTATTTCACTTTAGCAAATAGACTGTTTCTAAACAAAAATATCTTCTTTCAATCCATGTGCACATTTATTAAGCATGCAGAGCATGAAAGTGTTTATCCTGCTGCCCATTAGAGGTTGATAATACTGTATGCCCCTTAATGCAAAAAAACCAAGCCTCAGAAAGCTAAAACGCAAAACATACAAAAAAAGCCCACCCTGAGAATATTGTAATATTCCATTTGTGACAGCTGAGGTTTTCTCTGTTATAGCAAAGCATGGTGAAGAGGGCACAGGGATTCTAAAATATACTAGTAATTCAGTCTGGATAGTCTATTTCTGAGTATGTGCTCAGAAACTTCCTGTTCTTGTGTCTAATAGACAAATAAATTCTTGCCTATAAGTTTGATTCCCACAGGAGTTACACATATGGTTCTATTTTTTCAAATTCCTCAATTAACAAGTAAATCAATGCAAAACCTTGTTTGCCTAGCTTTTATGGTGAAGCCTTGAATAAGATCCCAAAGGCATAATATTTGAAGTTGCAATTTATCCTTGAGAAGTGTTTCTTAATTAGTACTGAGAAGATTTATTTATTTTTTTTACGATTGAAGCGGAGATTTGTCTCTTCCCAAAGAGTGTAATGCAGAGGCTTAAAGTGCAAGTTGTACCACTTCTAAAAAAAACAAAACCCAAGGGTTATAGTATTAAAAACAATAATTGTAGTATTAAAATCAATAAATAGCCATGAGACTGCAGTTCAGATTAAATCCTTACCTGTTAACCTTCAGATGTTAATTTATAAAACTGTTTTCAAACATCTTCATTAATTTCAGGCTCACAGAACGTTGCAAACTTTAGCAAATATGGAGACCCGATATTTTGCGAAAAAGAAAACACTTCTAGGCTTGAGCAAATTAGCTGCACTGGCATCTGACTTCTCAGAAGACGTATTACAAGAGAAAATAGAAGGTAAGAAATAAAACCAGAGCAAAGTGAAGAATGGACTAATGAATTAGAATTATTGAATTAGAATCATGTTAATTTTGCAAATTGTTAATTTGTTACATTGAAGGCTCTTATTTAATGTGGTTAAGGATGAACGGGCTGATGAGTTTGCTCCCTGCAGGAGGGGTAAGGAAGACGATGTGAGGCAGTAACCTTGGTATCTGCTTTCACCTGTGAATCAGGACTTAACAAGCATGGGAAATTTGCACTTTTTCACCTTTTCTATTAAGATGCTGAATACCGGTATAAATGGCAAGGCCCACTGTATTTTGAGAGGTCATTAGACCGTTCTGAAATGGCTGAAACTTGTAAACCATTCACACTGAATGTGTTTTCGTGAAGCTGCATTTTATATTTCAGATGCAAGGTAAAAATGATTTCTTCAAGCCTGTTTTTGAATGGTTCTTGGTTCTGAATTTTTCTCAAGTCCCAAGACTCTTAGGATGCACAAAGAGATCGAGTAACTATGTTGTCTTGTAATAATGCAGCTACAAATACATACATTTGAGATGAAGAACTTCTCTCTCAGCATCCTTCTGCTTAGAAAGTTGCAGTGACAGTGTGTTATGCTCTAACTTAAAGGGTGTTAAGTAGTTCTGTGCTAACAGCTCAGCTAATAGCTGATCCTGGCCACCAGGGGGAAGCTTTGAAATAGTACTCCAGGTTGCTACTCAAACTTACTTCTGTTTATCTGCATGTTATGTACAATTCTTAAAAGAAATTCTGTTGAAAAAGCCAGGGGATGATTACATTACCTAAGTAGGCATTACTAATTATGTTTAGCTTTTGATAATAATATATTGTCTGTCTTTTAAATTAGAAAACATTACATGAAATCTTAAAATTTTAAGTTTATTTTTCTCACCACTGTAAAAAAAAACAAACCTCACTCTGATGATGTGAAGAATCTCATCTTTAAATAGGAAAATAGTAGAAAAATTAGGAAATCAAAGCTTTCTTTCCATAGACTAATAGACTCAAAATGTGATCTGGACTTCACTCTGCTACATGCGTCTATATGCACATGACATAGCTTTTATGACTTACACTCTTTGTGTTTCAGTTTCCTATTAATAAAGAAAGAAGAATTATCTCTGGCCCATTTTGGTTATTCAATTAAATGGATAAAATGCTCCTTAGAATTAGTTTCATCTTTGTACTATGCAATGGAACCTGACAGGAAGAGCAAAGTTCATATTGTGTGACTGAAATTATTCCATTTTTATTGCTTCAGCCTAACAAGTTTCTAACCCTGAAGCAGACCATACTGGAAAATAAAACAATCCAAAAAGGAATAATTCCTGTGATGGAGCAGATCTGTGGCACAGGTCTTCAGCTAAAAGTTAGCTCCTAAAAATTACAGCCAACTTACTATCCTACGTAGTGCAACAGCTTCCTTTCAATCCCAAATATTCATGTTGAGGAAAAATTAAGAGTTATCAGTCTGCGTTACACTGGGAAACTGAGTGGAAAGTAAAGAACTAATTCACCAGAGTGACAGGATTGAAGTGGAAGTATTTCTGTGCTTCAGGAACATAGATGAGCATCCAGATAGAATGCTTCATAAGAGGCACTTTAGACCTGCATAATATTGTGACTCGACAGTTATTACTGTGCTACAGAATTTATAATTATGTCTTAATAACATGAAACATTCCTTTTGTTTAACAACGGCAAGAAATATCAGAACAGGAACGCTTTCTGTTACATCAGGAGACCCTTCCTGAACAATTACTGGCAGAGAAACAGCTGAGCCTCAATGATATGCCAGTGTTGTCCGTATCTCAGCTCATTGATGTAAGTATCTCATGTTTTCTTTGTCACACAGGTTGAGTTCTCATAAAATAAATGAGGAGATCACAATTGTCTCTCCCTTTTTATGACTTGCTAAGTACCTAAAAATCTGATACAGGATTAGTTTCTACAAGCACTGTACTTCAGAATGCTAGTTTCATTTCAAATTTATTCTTGTTGAATGTGTGCTTTAGAGTGCTCCTGGGAGAAAAAGCAAATCAAAAATCCAACCCATACTGAAACAAGCCCGTGAACTGCTCCAGTACTGGGATCAGTAATGGTGTTGACTCCCCTTGCACTCCCCTTTCTGGTGACAGCCAGGAACCAGTGGCCTCACTGTTCCCGCCTTGTTGGCAGCATATTTTCACTGTGCAGTGATGCCCACAAAACTATTCGACAAGTAACAACAGTACATCAGATCCTTTCTTGGTGTTTTGCAACTCCTTACTTTTGTGTAATCCCGTGGAAAAGCAAAGCTGGTGGTTAACCTTCTTGTTTTCTTAGAACAAACCTAATAGCTTTTGATTCTGAAGTTGTTACCTATATCTTTAAGTGAGGCTTATCCGTGGGATTTGGAAAGAGTAGGAAGTGTCACTCCTGACTTGGCAAGTGCTGGTACTGTGCCAGTTTTCCTTCTGAATTCTCTCTGTTGTCAAATCAACATTCATACGTTGTTATTTGCAGTGTGAGAATGAAACTCAGAAAGCATGAATAAAAAGAGCATTAACGTTAATTTTCCTTTGAAGCACTAGTTTAAAATTTGGGGAGGAGGAAGGGCGAAATATCAATAGCAAACTTGTGGGTTTTTAATAGGTGAAAGGCAGTACATGTGCTTGGAGTACCGCCTTGAGCTTAATTACTGAAATAATTCTGAGAGCTTATTTGTGGAGTTGAGCTCTGGCTACAATAGTCCAGGAATGTTACAGCCTTAAAAGGCGTTTAAATTTGAAACCTAGCGGCCTTATATCCAATGTCATTTGTCCATGGACCATTGTCATGTAGGTGGAATGCTGCCCTAAAACCTAAAGTATATTCCTTACTATAAAAATACTTGCAGTTGAATCAAGACATGTTTTCATGAGAAGGTCATGTAAGTGGAAAATACATGGTGGTCTTCCCACAGTGAGTTGTCTGTGATATCAGTTACATTAGTTTGTAGGCTAAAAATAAATCTCTACGTTAATCTCTCATATCCTAGATGTACATATGTGAGGAGAACAGAAGAGCCAATGAGTATGACTTCAAGAAAGCACTTGATCTACTAGAATATATTGATGAGGTAGGAAAAGTTTTTGAAGGATTTCTAAACCAAAGACTGACTGACTGACTGATTTATTATTATTTAAGCTGGGATGCTGCATCTGTAGTTAGTTAACATATTAGCTTAGTGTACCGTAATTAAAAATAACCCGTCGTGAGTGTTTTTCAGTTTGTTTTTAAGTCACTGGAGACTTTAATGCCAAATGTGGTTTAGGTCATTTAAGAAAAATGACACTCCTCATCTTCACTTCCCATTTATAGTCTATAGTTTCTTTTTTAGAGTCTTGCTTCCCTGCAGGCTTTCTCCAAACAGGACGAAGATTGTTTCTTGCTTCTTCCCTATTGGCAGTTTCTCAGATTTGTCATGAGATAACGCAGGATAGTCACCAGCTTTTAACGTGTAAATAGCATCGAAACACAGATTTGTTGTCAACTTTCTCACTGGATCTCATCGTGCAATCTAGTATTTTGTCAGGAGAAATTTTCCACTAAGCATACATAAAACAACTTCTGAGGAGCATCAAACCTGAGTTAGCAATGGTCTTCACTAAAAAGCTGAAGTTGTATTATTTCAGCAAAAGTATTCCTTACCTATTGAAAGTGAGAGCTCTCCTCTGATTATCCGGATTCCTGCAAGTCTGAAGTTAAAATCCTCTCTGTAGTAGTGCCTTGTAAACACCGTGGTGCCACTTTGTTGGGCTTTGATAACTTCAGCTTGATAATTTTCAATATCTTCATAATACAATTGTTCTTAATTGCATTTCTTTTATCAAATTTTATTCTGAATAACAATACTGTTATTAACTAGTGGGGTTTTTGCTTTACATATGATTGATTACTTGTCCTGTGTTTAGCACTGTGTTATATTTCATACACTGAGGAGAGACTGTTACTACTTAGAGTAGTATGTTACTCTTTGGTTAGTTCTCTTTAATTTAAAAACAAAATTCAGTTCTTTTCCTAACTTCTCCCTACATTTTTACAATATAAGTAGTCCAAATAATGTTTTGCACTATAACAAACTTGAGTGAATTCATTTGGTTCTCTCCCTTAAATTAGCTTTCCTTTTAAATTTTGTCAGCACAACTCATGAACACTGAGACAACTATATTGATTTTTGGTTTTACATCTAAATAAATGTCGCTCTAGAAACATGAGATTTCAAAACCATATTTTGCTCACACATTTGAGTCTCCAATGACTTGAGTAGAACCCTTCAGCACAAATTGGAGGTTTAGACTAAGGTCTGTGTGGTGGCTTCAGTCACCGTATGGCCCGTTTTAAAATCAAACTTGTGTAGAAATAGACTGGTTTACAAATTGGTGTTGGTTCATGTGCTTGAACTTGTTGTTTTTTTAAATTGCAGTAGTCAGTCTTCAGCGGTTATGTAGCGATGTAGGAAGTCTGAGCAATGTTTTCAAATGGAAATGAACAGTTTTTGGTGTTTCAGCAGTCTGATCAGGTCATCTACTAAAATACTATATGTTAAAAAAAGTGTTCTGTAACTGAAGAATCTAATTGGTATGATCTGTGTGAGAAAGTGAATATTTCGTATTAAAAAAATGTAACTTACCTATCTTTTCTCTTTATATGCATTGAAGGAAGAGGAAGTGAATATAAATGATCTTAAACTGAAAATTCTCTGTAGAGCTCTCCAAAGAGATGGGTAAGGCCAATATAAATATAAATTACCGGGAGTATTTGTGAAACAGCTTTTCCAGAATTACTTATTAATATACTATTCTCTAGCTCTCTGAAGAGATTGAATTTCGTAGTATAACGTTATTAAGGTATGAATTATGTGATCCGAATGTGTCTTTTTATTTGTAAAGTGAAACCTCAAAAAAAAAAAAAATCTGTAGTACTTTGTTTGCTTAGCTCGCTGGCAACCTGCTCTGCGTTCTCAGCACCCAGGACAGAAATGTAGCCATGTGGCTTTCATTCTTGAACGTTTAGCTAAGGTAAAATAAATGACTGATGCTGAAACTTTTTTTTTTTTTTTTTGGTCCTTTGAAGCATTGCCAGATAGAAGCTTTTTAAGAGCAGTAGGTACAGAGGTCACTCCTGAAAACTTTTATTTAACTTATTTTTGGTCATTAACCACACTGACAAGTTACTGACCTTTCTGAGTTGAAGCTGCACTCTTGTCTATGATTGAAGCCTTAAATAGTGCTTGAAAAAGCCATTCTTAGGGTTGTTCAACACCAAATACAGGCTGAATCCAGTCAGAAGAATCTTCTTATCAAACAGTGCTACTCTTCTCTCCCAGGTTAAATAACTTCTGAAAATTAGAAAGGAAAGGGAGGAAATGCTGCTTGAGTTATCCAGCTTTCCTGACTTCTGTGTTCGAAGAGGGCCTAAGGAGGAAAAGACAAAGAGAGAATACACTCTGAATGCACTGTGCCATTTGTGGTTAAAATGGAAATAAACAGCATTTGGGTTCTTGCTTGGGCACAGGACAGATGGCAAAGGATGGTGGTCTGTAGAAAATAATTTTCTAACTGCATGACTAAATTATTATCACATGACACAAATAATAGGTAGAAACGTGTTCACACTATTCCAAGTGTTTTCTTTCTTTCCTGTTATTTCTGAGACAGAGGAATCCAGAGCTCCTACATGGCACCAGTCTGATAATTGGTTTATGTCCTGTCTACCCTGGGCCAAGAGCTGAGTTTTGGACATAATGTTTCAACCATTCAAATCATGCATAATACTGCCAAGATTTTGCCCACTCTGCTAGCTAACCAGAGTTAGCAATTTGAGATCGTTTTGCACTGAATAGTGTTTGGAAAACTTGACATCCCAGTCGAGCTTCCAGTCCAGCAAGGCTCGCAAAGAGGTTAGCTGCTTTTTCAAACGAAAATATTCAACATGTGACATACCTGCTTTTAAGGGTGGCATCTGCTCTCTGGCTGAACAGCTACAGACGGTGGTGAGGTTCTCGGGCAGAATGGAGAGCTGAGCCTGCTCCTGGCATTCTGGCAGAGTCCTGTTCTCTGTGCCCAGGAGTGATGTGCTTCCTCAAATCACCCTTCCCTCCCTCTTTACTTCACAGTCTTTGCAGTGGAATTAAAGGTTAAATCCTAGAAGCTTTAAGTGCCATCCAGGGTAAAAGCATAGCTTCAGTGGCATGCAGAGGGTTTGGTGGTAACAGCTTCTGGGAGCCAGGTCCAGGTCTGTTGCAAGCCATGTCCTGTTGGCTCAAGGAGGTTCATCTTGGTCTAGGGGGTCATATGAGAACTGATTTTGTTTGGCAGTTTAAACATGGAACGGGAAATTGTGACAAGTGAAAGAAAACCACAGTAAAAGAAGATAAGTTGGAGCTGACTTAAAACTCCTACATACAAAGCTCTGCAAGGGTGAAAAATTTGTCATTTAGAAATAGTCTTTCTCTTAGAAAAATCTGCTTTGGGTTTTTTTAATCACGGATGAGGCTTGTGCTCACAAGTCTTCACCTTCCTGTTTAATCACAAATGAGGCAAACTATTCGTTTTATGTGTGCTGTTACAGGCCTGCAACTTATATTTTTATGGGGTTTTTCCTCCTCCTTCCTTTTCTCAGTACTTGTCGTTTTGGTTTGGCTTGAGTTTTTTTCAAATATATTAGCAAATTGTTCCTTTTGATTTATTCTGCTAGAAAATAAATCTATACTTTCATCATCCCTATCATCAGATAAGAATTACCTATTCTCAATAATTCTACCTTGATTTTTTTATTTTATCAAAGAAATAATTTTTCTTTTACAGTCCAGAAGACAGGAAGTATTTCTATTGTCCTCCTAAGTAGACTGTTTTACAGTAGTGCAATTATTATTGCGGTTTTACTCTTGGAATAAAGAATAATTAACACAAGATAGAAAAAACCTCTTGCTTTGAGCTGTAGCCAAGTGCATAACACTTGTGTGTGAATATGTATCGATCACCTTTGATAATTTATCAAATTTTCTGCATATTTTTTCTCATTACTTTTCATTTGATTTCATCCACTAATTACTTGTTACTTGCAGATGGTCCAGTTCAGATGGTAAAGATGATCCAATTGAAGCATCTAAAGACAGCATCTTTGTGAAAATACTGCAAAAACTATTGAAAGAAGGTAAAAGTGTGCTTGGATATAATTGAACTTTTTAAAATTGTTCCATTGTGTCAAAAGCTGCTTAAGGTGAACACTATAACAAAAGAAGTCATGTTAACAAGTTCTCAGAGTAATGAAAAACTTCCATATGCGTTCCATTAGGTAATTACAAACATATGAAGTTAATTCCATCTCTGTAAAATCTTGAGGGGTTACGAGATGAGCACATTTCTTAGTTTATAATCTTAGCATCCTCCCATTATTTGCTCACTAGGGCAGCCATCAGAATTTTAGCAGTTTGTTACTGTATAGTGAAATATGTCTTCTGGACATAAACACGTATCTTCTGCAAGATAAGGGATCAATAACTGTTTGTCTGTCATTCAGAAGATCTTAACCTGTTTTAGCTTAACTGTTGGTTGGGTTCTTTTCTGCCCAAATGCAAAACAATAAAAAAAGACACACACACATCCCCACTCCCAAGTTGAAGCTGACCATGGCAAGTTACGGCTCTGTAAGAGCTGGAGGTGAGGGAAGCAGTTTTAGAGTCAAAGTCCATTTTAAGTGTTACTGCATAAGATTTTTTTTTTTTCCCCAAAACAGAGAAGGTTCCATATGAGAAAATTAAAAAATTAAGTTCTTTAGAACAGTTTTAGTTTTTTCAGTTCTGTCACTTTCAAAGATCCTCACACACCAGACCGAAGTTTTGGAACTGATGATAAAAGTATTTATTCTATGACTGATCCTTCTTTTTTTGAAAAGAAAAAAAAACACCTTAGTTTTACAGGCTATTTAAGCTTTATGGTATTTCTTGACATGTATAATAGAATTAGATTTTCTCAAATCCAAAAGAACAATTTAACTCGGAGGCAGGCACAAGTGTTCACTTAAAAATCATCTTAAATGCTAATGCAAAGTACTTTTATCAGTGCTGTAATAAAGGGTTTTGTGTTGCAGGAGTTCAGCTAAGTGAGTATTTACCGGAGGTGAAGGAATTGCTGCAAGCGAACGAACTTGGCAACTTGAAATATAATGCTTACTTTGAATTTGTGTTAAAGGCAAACTATGAACTCTATGTTCAGGGACAAGCATGATTCTCACTGGTTTTGAAAATATTTTTTCTAAAGGTCTGTTAAATTCATATATATGTTTTTTTATATTCTGTTTGGGTCTTTGCTAAACTTTGCAATAAAATCTATATGAGTAATATACTTGGTCTTAAATTTACAGACAGTAACACCTTAGTAAGGAGAGGCAGAGGTGTGTTTGGGCAAAAGAAAAGATTTTAATTTTCTGTGCCTTTCATAAACTTGCTGTTTTGTTTTATGTATTTATTAGTACAAGTCCTGCCTGAGACTCAGAGATACACAGACACACACAGGGTGAAATGTTTTGTTGTTGTTTTTTTCTCTCACTTCATTGAGCTGTGATTTTAGTTCGGGGAACTTACTGGGTGACAGTGCAGCATGTTTAAAAAAAAATGCTTATTATGTAAGAAAAGGGGTAACTGACTTGTCACTGCTCGGTTAGCTTGTCTGTGACAGAAAGAAGTAAGTAACAGTTCTCATTCAAAGTCCTCTGGTCTAGTAAATATACCCTTCTTTCAGCTTACATCTGTAAGATCAAACCTTAAAAAAAACATTTTAATATTTTATCTTTTTAAGTTCTATCCAGGTTTCTAGAACACATATGAAAATGAAATTAACAACTCACTGTGCAGTCATTCACAGCAACTGCTTGTACCTAGAAAGCAGTTAAGAAAGTGTGGGAGTCCAGCAGCAATTGTTCTAGTAGGTGATGCTACTACTTTTTTTTTTAATTTCTCTTGTTTGTTTGTTTGTTTGTTTTCCCTGTTGCCCCAATTAGTTATCTCTGACATGGGAGTAAAAAAAAAAACCATTTAACTTTTCACTTTTAAAATCTGCTGCCAATCAGAATAAGTAATCTTTAAATAAAAGTTACTTCAGTCAGGGTACACGTCACACCTTTTCTTTCACAAGTAGCTCAGCAGCCTGAGAGGGAATGCAGAGCAACTTCCCTGCCCTTATGTTTTATTTGACTGGCTTGATGCCTGCTGCAACAACTTGATCCAACAGCTGAGAAGGTCAGAAGTTAAATTGGTTGAAGAGAATCCAGTTTCTCATTTTAAAAGCACAGCTCCCCTCCTGTGGCTTCCCCTCCTCCCTGTACTAATACAGTAAGCTGGGCTGAGAGTCTGAACATGTTTGGAAGAATAGATTTATCTAGAGAGGTTCTAACTAATATGGGAAAGAAATGCACTAGCAGTCATCTTATAAGATCATTCTAAGAAGTGATCTTTGCTCTTCTGCAGCCTTGCATGGCTGAGAGAGAGAAGGGCTGAGAGCAAGAAATCCAGGTATAACTTCCAGCTGTGGCTTCAAAGGAGTGGATTGTCTAAAGCCTTAGAAGAATTCCACATCCTTGCTTAAACATCACTTTAGAGGTGGTTTCATGTAATTCATAAATGTAATGTTTTGGGAGAAAGGGTATTTTCTAACAAATGATTGCAACCGCCTACCCAAGCTTTTACTAGACTCTTTAATTTTGCTTTAAGAGAAATCTCTTTAATTGACCATCTGCAGTAAAACACTCTGGGGATTACCTCATCCCTTCCTAGACTGTCGACCACCTGTACTCTGCCAGGAGCAGCAGGGTGAGCCCTGGAAAGTTCGCTCCAGAAGCAGACGTTTCTCTTCCTCTTCAGCTTTCCATCCATTTCAAAGTGCCCTGCTTCTCTGCTGGGACGAATTTATTCTGTTTGGTGTAAAAACCTTCTCCGAGTTCTTGGGAGACGATCAGCAGTACAGGCTTCGCGACTAATAGTTTATTCTGTTGCGGGGTTGGGAGGCATTTGGCATTTGTACAGTGGCTTTCTGTCCAAGTATTGCCAAAACAGAAGGCTACAGGCAATGAGTTTATTTAAATAAAACCTCATTAAAATAACTTCCATGTCTAAACTGAAGTTTAATGCTCTCGTACTAGGACTGTTGACCTGGTTTTCTTTTCTGCTGAGAAGCTTGAAGAGGCTGGGGTTTGGGGCTATTCCTCCTCCGCGTCCTCTGTTTCATTATGTAATAAGCTGTTCTGGTGCAGAACTCTCGTCTCAGGTTACTGTATGGGGAGGATGCCTTCATTTACCACTGCATATTGAAGGTCATGCCAGAGCTCTAAGTTGTTTGCAAGTGTAACAAAAGCAAATAAACTTGGGACAGAAAGATTTGGATTTTGGTTAGGACAGCTTAAGGAATACAGATACCTCTTTTTGAATAAAGAAGTATACATTGTCTCTTACGTAGTTGCTTTCTCAGTAGTGGAAAATAGACACAGTATGGGATGTCCACGCTCCTATCCTCTGTTGTCCCCAGAATAGCAGGAAAGCTTATCAGTTGTCCTTTGTGATCGATTTCAGAAGCTACGTGTTGTGGGTAGTGATCTTCGTTGTGCCCACCTCTGTTATGGAAAACAACTATTTTCTCGCTTGGGACTAAAACCAAGTTCGTGTAGTGAGTCCAATTAAATATCAGATCTGCCTGTGGAAAATGACCTTTTTATGCAGAACTGTAAGAATTCAACATTGCCATTGGGCATTTTGCCCTAAGCTAGATGGGGATAGAGGGTTTATGCTTGAGTCAGGCTTCATTGAAGGATTAAGAATGTTTATCTTTCACCAGTGTTAAGACTTTGTTACTTGATTTCTGATTCAACACAACTGACCATATTTTGGAAACCACAACAGTGTTGCAGTTCTGTAAATAGATTTGACGGCTGCTATGCCTTTAAGTGCTTTCAGGCTTCTGATTTTTGTACTGCCAGTTGTTGATGACAGAACAAGAATAATACGAGAAGTTGAAGAGCAGCATGAGAGAATAGCATGTTTTATCCCCAGTGTATTTGAATACAGTAACTTGACAGGACTTGAAAATCTATAACAGAATGAAACAGAGAGCAGCTAGAGGTAGGGAGGAATGTTGCCAAACTGGAGGGTGCAGAAATCAAATAGAGAAGAAAAGTTGTGTGCTTCTCTACTGCCCCATCTACTCTGCCTTGCAGTGGAAGGAAATCAGCTACAGAAATGCCTTCACTTGCAGAAGAGTCCTCACAGCCTGAGTGCTTCTAGCTTACTATTTTTTCTTCCTCCTCTCCCGACTGGCTAAGTTTTAAAAGGATTTACCTTTGGCCAATGTGCCTTCAGAGAAGGTCTTGAGTGATCCTATGCATTGGCTCATCAGCAGGGCTGCAAATCTGCAGGCATTACTGCCTTTTCTTTCCATGGGTAACCGGGGTTTCTGTGTAACACCTCCTGAGTGTCCCACGCGGCATCTCTGCCTCAATATCCACAGCTGAAGGAGATGAACTGTCCCTCTTTACTCGCACAGTACCTGCAGCTCGTCAGGGCTGACTTGCCTGTGAGGCTGCTGTCCTTTGAGCCACAGCAGTAGCTAGAGGATGCTCCGTCGCCTGGCCGAGCTCACTGGCCAGCAATGGGGACTCAGTAATGGCACCAGCATTCATGGCTGCGTCAGGCTTCTGGGATTAATGCTTCACCAGGTTTCTCTTACGGAGTTTGTCTAACGGACGTTACCCCCCCCATCGCTGTGTTTATT